>NW_021319283.1:576345-601645 GCF_001605985.2 Dendrobium catenatum | reverse complement strand
TATTTGGAATTGACTAAATAAATAAATTTAATGTTATTTTTTATTGAAGAAATAAAATTAAACTATTTATATTAAATATTTTGATAAAATCTTAGTTAAAATAAATATCAAATTCTTTAAATTTGTTTGAAAAATGAATAAAAATATAAAGGTTATGATGAACAGAAGAAGAGGATTACAATTAATGAACATAGGTGATAGGAAGACAATTTAATGTTCTACTCTAAACCCTAAAGAAATATATAGAGGGCATTTCTCTCATTTGATAAAGGTTGGATTACAAAATAATGAACATAAGAGGATTGGTATTACAAAATATGACACAAGCTTAGTCTCCAATAAACATATTAAAGCTTGTTGTAAGAGTTGGTGGAGAATAAAGGCAACGACTAGATGATATTAATTGGGAGGAACACGATAGCTGAAGCTGACCGCCTGGAGGAAGGGACTAGGCATCTTGCTGGTGGAGTTTGTGATTACTCTTGCGGAGGACAGCGCGTGGGCGAAAGCCCGGGGATGATGAGACGGTGGGCCCCAATTCATTAGGAAGCCTCTTTGCTGTGCTGATGAAGAATGTTGCTTGATATTGAGGTGAGCCAGCTTGGCATGGGCTGAAACTGAAGGAATGAGTGATGCTGGAGAGACGAGTAACTACAGTTTGGGACAAGATGTCTTGATCGACATGTCTATTGCCCTAGGAGGGAACACATTGTTCCAGTTGCCTCAAGAATTGCGTTCCACAGTTATAGCAGCACCAGAATGGCAGAACGTCATGCGGTCTAAATTACTCCTGACACAAATTTCGGAAGGGTGTGCAAAGGTATACAAAATTGAATAATTTTGTTAATCCTGCAAGTTGTTCGAAATTGGCTTGTTTTCTGTGACTTAATGCTATTGAGTATTAAATGATCTGTCATCTCCATTGCAATGAGCTTATATTGATTGAACAGCCAACCGTTTCCTGATAATCTTTAAAGCTCATTTTGGTGTTGTTTTTTTTTTTCAGGTCATGATGAAGAACTTGGAGCAGATTGTTTCTATGGTATTGAACTCATTTATAGATCCACATCCTCGTGTAGCGCTGGGCCTATAGAAGGCCATTGTGACAGTTGTCCACAGATTTGGGTCCTGATCTTCAAGTTCATTATCAAGCAGCAAGGTGCTGCCAGCTCTGGCCTCTGCTATGGATGATTTCCAGAATCCTCGCGTGCAGGCAAGTAGTTCCACAATGCTGTAACTGCTGTCATGTATCGTACCACATCATACGTCTTCCTAGGAACTGGGAAAAAAAAAGGTTGATAAAGCTAATTCTGATATAGCTTTGGATAAAGCTTGCAATTGCAGAGACTACGTGTTTATTTCTTTTTATTTTTTTAAAAATTTGTTATTTATTGTTATTGTTGTTTCTGTTAATTTTTTTGTAGCATTACCAATCCTCATTCTTGCTACTGTTCTTGTTAAGAGTTGCATTTGATAGCTATTTTTATTTTTTTGGTAGATACCCTTGATCATAAACTTGAACTGTATATCCATGCAATCTGCATTTCTTCATTTAAATGTTTTAAAGCTTTCCGTTTCAAATAAGATCTTTTTAAGGGCTTCCCATCACAACATTTCAGAAACTGCTTTCTTCATCACAAGATTTAGAGGATTTTACGATCTTTTTTTAATGTATCAATCTAGGAAGCTGTAAAACCATGAAACCTCTATGATTTTGCATTGTCTTTTTTTTTAAATGTCTACACATGAATCACCAAAATTAAAAGACCATATTGATGATCTAGACTTTTAGTAGGAGTCAAACATTTCAAATATAGATGTTCATATAAGAAATTTAATTGGTATCTCATTCTTTTGCATTGCACATGTATGGAGCAATGCTTTTATTATTTTATAATCTTCCGTACCGTTTTATCGCCAGTATAAATCTTGTCTCAAGGATCCAGTTGGATTCATGACAACCTCTTTATGGTTCTGATTGAGGCTAGTAAGTGTTAGAATGATTCTACAATTCCCAATGTTTGAGAATACGATATGCAGTATATTTTAACCGCTTCTAATTTTGTGGTAAGAGGATCTTTGGCTACACCTGGTTGCAGCTAAACTTGTTTGCTTGATTTCAAAGCACGTGAGAATCTAACCTATGCTTTATGTTGTGCTATTATGTACAATAAAATTTTGATATACCCTATTTTATGTTTAGTCATGTAAATTTTTTTTTTTATATTTGAAATAGTGCAGTATTTGTTATTGTGTTATCTTAATCAGGATCAAAATAAACTAGTTCAGTAATAATGTTGAGTTGTGCTTGTTGTTTATGGCAAAAGATGATTAGTTTTGAACTTGGTAGGCACGAATTAGTAGATATAGTGTTTTTTGTGGGCTTTGTGCTTAATCTATGATGTAATTAAACTTTTAATCCAAACATAGTTATGATATATTTGATATGTTTTATCATAAAGGATGGTCACAAAACAGAAAAACTCCTATGGTCATACTATTTATCCACTTGATTGAAAAGGGAAATAAGAAAGTGTATTGTCAAGGAAAGTATGTTGAATTTGAATCTAACAATGCACTGACTCGAAGTTCTAAATTGGTTTGAGATTTGGATTAGTACTGGTAAATGCCTCTTCTCATAGGCATAAAACTGTCTTGATAGACCAATTACACAAGTTTCCTATTAGTCTGACCTTTGCTCAGCAAGAACAAGTGTTGCTTCATTGTTCACAGTAATGAGTATTATTACAAGTTTTTTTTTTCAACATAGGAGTACCATTTTTTGATTCTTAATCTATTTGAGATTTTATGCATTTCTTTTTTTCTCTCTTACAGAATCACCTTACGTTTTCTTTGCCAGATTCAATTCGTGTGGTTTAAAATTTTATAATTACGATCTTTCCGGTATCATGTACTTATGTTGGAGCCTTTTTTATTCTTGTCATTTTATTGTTTGACGGCACATGCTGCTTCAGTAGTACTCAATTTCATTGAGAACTGCACTCCTGATACTTTATCACCTTACTGGGATGGAATTGTTAGCAAATTGCTTGTGTTGCTTCAGGTACCATAAAGTTTTATTTCTGTCATTTCATTTTTGATTATTGCTATTTAGGGAAGATGACCAAGTTTTTTTGGTTGTTTCATTTAGAATGGGAAGCAGATGTTGCTGATTCATCTCAGGTAAAAAAATCATTAGGGAGATTTTTTTTGTGGGGGGTATTATCTTGGACTTCCTTTGATGTTGCATATTTAAGCTGGAGCACTTCCAAAAATATTATGATGCTGTCATGCTATATCTTAAAGCTATTTTGATGAATGCCACTGACAAGGCAAATAGAACTTAATATAACACTTTCTATTAAGAAAGATGGCATCTAATAAAATAAAAATAAAATTATGGAAATATTCACTATTATCTTACAATCTTTAGATCTTTTTCATGAATCACCATTCTAATGTTTTGTTGGAGAATAATTTCTAAAATGATTGCTTGAAGCAGATTAAGAAACCAAGAAGAGAATCTTACATTGCTTTCCTGCCACCTGAGCTTTTAGAGAGAATTTTACTAGAAGCTCTTGCAACATCTCCAACACCTATCAGAGATATCAGATATTTCAAAAAAACGTAAGTATTATTTTTTAAGAAATTATCATTATTTCTTAATTAAGATTAATTTTTTTATTTATTTAACCACAAAATAATTACATATAATAGTACTGATTTATACAGATGTAAGAATTTTCATGCAATATGTTCATCAAAAAGGATAGGAAAATACATGAATGTAGAAGATTGGAGAATGTGTTGGCAAGACAAGCAAGGCTATTTAAGATTTCTTCAAACTTATGCTGAGAGTGAAAATACTAATGCTCTCTTCTTGCTTGGATTGATAAGCAATTATTTTTTCTTGAATTTTATCTACTTCTACGATTCAGTACTTATTAGCATTGAACATATATTTGTTATGGATTTATATATTTCATATCAATGTTCATTCATACAAATTTAACATGTTTGATATGTAAATTTGTAGGAGGAAATGTTTAATAGAGGAAACTATGATGTTGGTCTGCATCGCCTTCAATTGACATCAAATCAAGGAAATATTACTGCCAAATATCTTTTGGGACTTTGGTGGTTTCATGATGATTCATCTCGCTCATATGGTATCAATCTTTTGAATGAGATATCAGGTAATATACGTCAATATCGAAAACAAGCTTCCAAGATCTTCAGCAAGATGAGGTTTCAAAAATGGCCTTCATTGCCTTTTTTTCTTTGTAATGATTGGTCATGTATGTCTTTAACTATGATAGGAGATTATCCATTGCGACCTGAGGTACAAGAGGAATTTAGTTTCTGTAGCGATGTTTGTAAATGGAAAAATGAATATGAAATGTTTATATCTATGCCTCCTTGGTAGGAGTTTTTTTGTTTGACTTCTTATCTTAAATTTGAGTCATTGGATATTACAGCCTGTGTGATAGACACAATTGTAGTAATTTATCATGTAAGAGTTTCTCAAAGGACATAAAAATAGAAAAAATGTTTTGATTTATGTTTTTTAATATATATTATAATATGAAATTGTTAAAATTATTATAATTTGTGTAAAATTAATAAATTTATTTTCTTGCATTGTATGTAGTATTGCCTTTAAGTATTAATCAATTGCTTGTTTGTTTATAATTTTATTCTTTTTAATTTTAACACATTAAACTTAAGATTTATTTGCTGATAATAATATTTACTTAATTCATATATGTGCAGTGCTCTTATTCTTTTTTATAATTTGATCACAAAATTTGGTTTTGACTTTTTTTTACATGCTAAAGAACAGCAGTCATTTTAATCGCTATAGTAGAATAAGCGTGGTTAAAATCGATGTTATTTTACAGATTTGAAGTGGTTCACAAACCATCGAAGAATACATTACTAGCAAATACAAATATAATGAATTTCTAGTGGTCATTAAATCGGTGCACTTATTTCTATAGTGTTTTAATCTACTGAAATATATTAAAAAAGCTTGCTAAAGCCCTTTTTATTAGTAATATCCTGAATAATTCATATATTTTTCATTTGATTCTTTTGTTCTTGGTAATACTAAGTGTATCAGAATTTCTTCTTCCTATTTCTATCAATATTATTTTATTTTTTATTTTACTTTAAAAGTTAAAACAACAAAACAGCCTACATATCTAGTGAAGTTAGGATTTAAAATCATAGAATTAAAACTTAAATAATCTTGTTATTGCTTCTATCTAGTGAAGTTAGGATTTAAAATCAACAAAACAGCTTATATTTCTATAAATATTTTATGATAGATTTAGGGGTGGAACCCCTTTATGACTAGGGGGGCAATTGCCGGCCTCTCCCTCAAAAAAAAATATTTTTTCCATTATACTCTCATTTAGATAATTTTTAGTCTCTATTACAAGGGTTTTAAGGTAATCCCCCCCCCTAAAAATGTTAAAATATTATGGTCTTTAGGCAATGACCCCCAATATAATTAAATACTTTGTGTAGATATATTATTGTTATGAACCAAATATAAAAAGAAATAGTAAATCAAAATTTGTTTCGGGGAAGCGCCCCTAAAAACCCCTGCAGGGGTGCTGCCCCCGGAAACCCTCGCTGGGGCGCTGCCCCTTGACCCCGTGACCTGACCGGGCAGGTCGAACCCCGCCAGGGGGCGTTACTGTATATTACTTGATCTTGGAAGCTTGTTTTCGACATTGATGTATATTACCTGATATCTCTTTCAAAAGATCGATACCATATGAGTGAGATGAATCATCACGAAACTACCAAAGTCTCAAAAGATATTTGGAAGTAATATGTCCTTGATTTGATGTCAATTGAAGGCGATGCAGACCAACATCATACTTTCCTCTATTGAACATTTCCTCCTAAAAATTTACATATCAAACATGTTGAATTTGTATGAATGAACATTGATATGAAACATATATATCAATAACAGATAGATGTTCAATGCTAATAAGTACTGAATCATAGAAGCAGATAAAATAATTTCTTACCAATTCAAGCATGAAGAGAACATTAATACTTTCACTCTGAGCACAACTCATAAGAAATCCTAAATAACATTTCTTTTCTTGCCAATACATGATCCAGTGTTCTACAATCATATATTTTCCTATTCTTTTTTATGAATATGTTGCATGAAAATCCTTGCATTTATATTTAATTATCATATAATTTGTTAAATAAAATAATTGGTAGTAGAAAATTTTGGCTATACAAGTCATAGGAGGATAAAGTAATCAATTCTTAAGCTTTTCAAAAATTTTTTTAAAGCACTCATCATTATCATCATTAAACTTAGATTTCATTTGAGAAATCTTTTCGACAAAATTTTTTTGTTGCTTTTAAAAAAAAATTGTGCTAGAAAGCTGCTACAAAAAAATAGTATAAAAACTGTCACAAACAAAGCCTTAACCCATCTATCTTTATTCGGTGTTATAAATTCTTTTTTTTTATTCTAAAAAAATTATGCATTTATATAATTTTTATTTTATGAAATGAAAAAAGCTCCACTTTGAGAAAAAAAAATTGGAACACACTTCATATGCATATAATTATTTCAAGATATTATTAGTTTGTAATAAATAATTGCTCATGATATTTTCATTAAAAATATGTTTATTTTTGGTAAGATAACAGTGAGATTAATTACTATTTTTAGATAGAAATTAAGAAAAACTATCTCAATAATACACGAGATTTGGTCGTTTAATAACTTAACATATATCTCAATAATAAATTTTATTGAAAATATCTTGATTTATGCTATCCTAACACGAAATAACACTCCAAGAAAAAAAAAAAGAGATTTCTTGAAAAATTAATGGTAGAAACAAGATCGAGGAAAATTTCAGCTGAAGTATATCACTTGAATTTAATATAATTATTTTCGGTGTATTTCCACTTGGAAACAGTTTTGAAAGATTCACTCCCATCCATAAGAATTTCATTATGAAGGAAAAATTCTATCGATAATATCTATTTTTCCTGTAGTCTAAATTGAATGAAATTATTATTATTAGATGTGTGAGGAGGCTTTGACATACCAGAGGAGATTTGCAAGAGGAATAGAGAGAGAAAGTATCAACTGTGTTTTACCTAAGCCAAGGAAATTAGCCTGAGATACTCAGGTTTGGAGCATTTGGGTGCTACTTATAGCATAGAAATTGCATTGAATATGTTAATTACTTTGCCTAAAAGGCTTCAAGCTATTTGAACATTCAACTTTTATATGCATTTATGCTTATCATGCGTTTCCATTTATAGACATATGCATGTATGAATTTAGTTTTATCCATTTTCATTTTGAATAACAATTTAATTATATTCTTTCAATAAATTTAAACTTTATATATATAGGGTGATATTAGCCATCTATTTAATATTGTATGATATCTAAATATATGCTAAATAAACCACAATCATGATTCTTTATATTTGGATAAAATATTATATATATCACCTAAATGGCTAACCAGAAGTATTATGTGAAACTTGCACGCAAGCATGCTTATGTACTATTTCTAGTTATTCATTCGATATATTTTCTCAAGTTGTTTGTATCAGTTGATCAAATATGTAATAATAGAAAGTCTTTGAATCCGAATAATTTTATTAATTTCTAATTAAAATAATTTTAAAAATATTAATGTTGAGTCCTGGATTATTTGCGGTGGTAGAGAAATATAAAGTTTAACGTCTTAGTTTTGTTCGAAGATCCTTCGCGCATATAGATAAAAAAAGATGGTGCAACATTTATAACTGACACCAAAACTTTTACGTGGAAAATCCTGAAAAGAAGAAAAACCACGGGGCCTAACTTAATTTGAATAAATCAACTATTATTTGTAGTCGATTACAAATGATGCCCTTCCTTAGGGGGAAAGCCTTGGGTTGATGTAGCAAATTTATATCATATTACATGGTGGGATTTGGAAGAATTAGCATTGAAATGTTCGTTTAGTTGGTAGAACCATAGTCACGGGCAGGGGCGGAATCAGCTTCAATTTTGAGGGGGGGCAAATACAACACAAAAATAATTAAATATTAAATAAATATTATTATATATCTATATATTACGACAAGTTTTTTTTAAAAAAAAAAATTAAGCAAGAAAATAAAAAAAAAATTAAGCAAGAAAAATAAAGAAAAAAATGTAATTAAACAGTTATGAAAAGCATGAAAGAGAATATTAGAATTAAATGTGAAGAAATAAATAGATATTTTAGGGCAAGATAGGATAAATTTGAATCACGCAATTGCCCCCCTTAAGCTGGTAGTGGTTCAGCCCCTTCTCTCAGTGCTCCTCTGGCTAGGCTAAGGGGTAAGATACGTAAGGATCTGCTAGTTCATGAAGTATCTCATTCTTCCAGGAAATTATTCTGTGCAGTCAACCGACTGTCCGGAGAAAAAATTATATAGAATGCGCTACGTCACTCTGTACACAGCTTCGGTACACAACAAAAAAATGACGTGGTGCGTCCTGACTCGCACTCTGACAGCATCTGGTGACCGCACAACATAATTTCTCCATTCTTCCACATGCCTCCTATGTCAATTCCTTGAAAGAAAAGGTCTACCCAATGTATGGCCTTGCTTACACCATCATCTCTTTCAAGAAGTTCCAATCATCCAGTGAGGCTCAATGCCCTTTCTACTCTCACTTCCATGCTCGACCACGTGCCCTTCATCCCTATCTTACTGGACAACACATGAATGAAAAAGATTTAGCTCTTATTTCACGTAGTGGGACAAAGATTTGATGTTGTTATTATTGTTGTTATTGTTGTATGTGCAATCCAGAATCCTACAAGGGGTCCTAGTTGGGTACCCATGTTTTGCGCTGACGGGCTTTGCCCACCCAAGCCCACCTATGTTGACTTTCAGGATGTCATACCCACCCTCTTTCCACGCTTCTTGAATGCAGTCTGCCACAGATTAATGGCCTTGAGGTTTGTTGTCATTTTCTCTGATTGCAAACTTTCAAGTCATATATCAAAATTTATCGTGGTTGCAGCGCGGTTCTGTGCTGCACACTGCATAGTAAGGATTACTGTAATATACTACATGTATATGATGATTAGTAATATAAATCGATTTATTCCCTGATGTTCAGTATCCATTCATATACACGCTCGAGGTCATGGGCGTACCCATACCCACTCATGCCCATTGGGTATGAGTAGGTACGTGGGTGGGTATGAGTTTTGATACCCAAAGTAGTGCTCTGGTGCAATCCTCTCAATCAACTTGAGTTACTCTTATTTAGATCACTTGCACAAAAATTGCAATTTGCTCTCCACTCTAGTTTTCATTTATGTATGTCAAATAAATAACAACTGATAAGATATCGCCAACCCTTTAATGCTATCTAATAGGATTAGCTATGTATACTCAACACTTACTCATTGTGAAAACCAGAGTACATGAGACTACCAGCTGCACCTTGCTACGCATAAAACTTTATTTTTATACCTTTAATCTTCCTCACTTGTTAAAGTCTATAACACAAAAGCCTGAACTAAGAACCCAATGATGAATATGATTTAGTAGTGTCCATTCTAAATTCTTTTAGAACTTTTCGAATATATTTGTATTGAGATAAATATAATAAGCCTTTATCTTTAATATATTCTAATAATACATTTTTCATAACCCAAATCTTTCATCTCTAATCAACTATTGAGATATCTCTTTAGCTTTGTTATCTCTTTAGTGTTGTCATTTGCTATGAGCATATCATCAACATATAGAAGTAAATATATCAAACTATTATTTGAGAATATTTTGTAATAAACATAAATATAAAATGTGTTTCTTCTGAAAGAATTCATATTCATGAAAGAATCAAACTTTTTGTGCTACTGTCACGGAGACTACTTTAGCCCATTCTAAGATTTTCTAAAAAGACTTGCTTTATTTTTCTGACAAATTTTGATGCATCCATCTGGTTGATTTATATTAGATAAGATTTATTTTTTCTCTAAGATACATATTTCTCATTTAGTTTATCATTCTTTATAATTTTTTTAACTTCATAAAAAGTTATTCAGTATTTTTTCTAATCTTTGTGGTATTTTCATTGATTTTTTTCAATTTCTAGGTCTATTAGGGAGTCCACTTAACCTAAAAGTAGGGATAGATATCTAATGAGTGAAGTGTGGCTCAATAAGATACAATTACACTACCTAATAAAAGCTTCTCCTTCAGATGCAATTGGGCATCCGCACAAAATAGTTAATCGCATTATCCATGCAGAAATATATAAACATAGAATTTGAAATGCATAGATTCATAGAATATTGTCTGAGATATGTGCAACTTCCGGACTTCAATGAAGAGGGGTGGAGGGGCTTTTTAGTCATTTTGCGGTCATGATGGAGGGAAAGCAGTGTGCTACAGAAATGTCAGTCCGCGCGAATGTGGAGCTCAGTGCTCTCTAATGTCCACTTGCCCTTTTTATCCCCACAATTTCATGTAGGGGTGTCAATTTCGGGTCACGGGTCGGGTTCGGGTCGAACCTGAAACTGACCCGGCACTATTTGGGTCAACCCAAATCCGACCCATTTTTAAAAAACGGGTCGGTTTTCCAGACCCGAATCCGACCCGCTTCGGGTCCAGGTCAACCCGACTCGAATGACCCGTTTTCAACAAAAAATTGCTAATTTTTTGGTAAAAAACTTGTCAATCTCCTTTTTTCGGGTCAAAATTGGGTCAATCTCAGGTTGCCGAGTCAAAATCGGGTTTTCGGGTCAACTTCGGGTCAAGGGGTTAACTCGAACACGACCCGATTTTTGAAACGGGTCGAAATGTTGAAGAAAACCTGGCTCACGCAAGTCGATGCAGTATAAGATGAGTAAATAAATTCTCTCTCTCACACAACAACTCATTTACGCACATAAACTCAAATGGAAGTAGTGAATTATAATTTGATGACAGCACATTTATCTTTGCTGATGTACCTATGCATGCCCAGTCTTTCTCTCAATATTATAATTTGATCATTGGATGGTGTTAGCTTATCCGCATATGGCTATCCATTGAAGCGATGAATTATATTGGGTGGAAGTAGCTACATCTTCTTTTTTTTTTTTTAAGCTGTTAGCTTGCCACATTTCGCTTTTCAGAGGACATTGATGATGAATTAGTGATGCCAGACTGTGTTAGACCGGCCCCTAGTGGACCGGTTCAGTCGGCACCAAAGGGGCCGGTTCATGTCTATAACAGGGGGTGGCAGCGAGAGAGAGAGAAGGGGTGGGGTCCACTTGATTTCAAATTCAAAATTGGAGCCAAAGGAGGGGGCGGCAAGGGCCTTTAGGTCTTTTTGTTTTATTGCTTTAATTGTATGCCTTAAGTATGAGAGGGAGATAAGAGTTAGGGTTATGTTTTGATTATTGTGTTCTTGTGAGGGTTCTTTTTATTGTTTTAATTGTATCGTTGTTTCCATTAGTTCTCTCTTTTACAATCCAATTACAATTTGGAGAGTTTTTCACCAAGCTTTTGTCCGTCTCTCTTGCTGTTTTATCTTGTAGAATTTTCTCTTAGGTTTGAGGGGGAATTTTCTATCAACATTATCATTGTAAGGTTCCAAATTTTGGTTGAGAAAAATGGAGGGTTGTGAGAGGTATAATATTAACTTCGTATGGTATTAATTTTAAAGTAAATTTAATGAATACAAAATTTATTTTGATCAAATATTTTTGAATTAAAAAAAAAAAAGAGTTCAGTGGTGATTTAAAAAAATACAAATATGATGTTTTTATTTTTTTACAAAATATAAGTAAATTTTCAATGATTAATTTTTAAAAAAATATACATTTTTTTAAATATATATGTTACCAAAAAATTAATCTACATAAATATTTAAATTTGTTTATGATGAATTTTGTAGTTATCTTATCAGATTGATAAAAGTATAAAATATGCATAGTATTAAAATTTTATATTATAGTTATTTTAAAATGAATTTTATTTTCTTAAAACTCATTATGTTTAAATTTAATTTAATAAATTCTGAACATTTAAAAAAAAAAAACATCAGGGATCTTCAAGTTCTTGAAACTCTGAATAAGGGATATTTGGGCCATTTTGTCTCGAGCAATGACAATAAGATTCAACACTAATTAACTATAAAGAATATGAAACCCATTCAGTAAAGCACATCATAAATATGCTTTTTTTGTTATTTTGAAGAAAAAAAACTGACAAAAAATATTGGTTAGAGTTCTTTTCTTTTTTTATTGCTCAGATTAGTGCAGATCATTGTATGATATATATGCACTAATCTTAATGTAAATTTAAGAGCAATGTAGTCTATTTTGATACAAATTATGTTGGGGTTGAAAGAAAATTACAACTAGAATACTTTTTAATGAGTAAAATAATATGTTGATATGATTATTTATAGGCAATAGAATAGAGTACTAAAGAAAAGAACAGTAAAAGCAAATATTTTTAACAATAAAGATATGTTATAATAAAGATTATAAATATCTCATACACATATCATCAATGAATTAATGCAATAAAAATAAGAGTATGGACATATTTAGCTATGTATTAACTAATACACAATAATACATAGCTAACTACACAGTATAATATAATAATATCCGTTGTCAATTCAACACGTTATAATTTTTCCTTTATCTGACAATTAGAGAAGACCCCATATATCAAAATGAACAAAATCAAATAGGGTTAAATGAGAGTGCCAAAAATAAAAATTAGATGAAGAAAGATTCAAATGAAAGAAAATAAATTAATAGTATATAATTTTTCTAATACATATGACTCTCCATGCCTGCAGTCTGTCCCAAACAGGTTCAAGAGTTTAGATCCTTCACATGACAAGAACAATAAGTAAATGAGATTGAATAATCAAAATCACACAATTGACCAACAAAAATTATACTTATGTTTTGTTTGAGACGGTTTTCTTATTGCTTTCTAAAATAGCTTTTTAGTATAAAAATTTTGTTCAAGAAATTTTTGTACTAAAATTTTTTTTTAAAGAACAGTAAGAAGGATGTCCCAAACGAAGCCTTAATTTACAATGATGAATATAATAAATGTTAGAAAGTTATAATTTATATGTGGTAATCAAACAAACACTTGCCAGTAGCATAAAAGTACCATCAACAATCATGACAAATAAATGAGTCATAAGGGAAAATTATTACATCCGTTGTTCGGATTTGTCCGGACATAAATCCAAACGTGCCACATCATCAAAATACATCGGGACCCAGTGTATTCGGGTGACATGACGCATCTGGATTGGGTGTCCGAACGTCTGAAGACCGGATGTAATAATTTGCCATTCATAAGAGGGGAATAAATAAAAGATGAGAAGTTAGGGAGCATAAGATCCAAATTGATAGAGATATGCCTGAAGAATTTGTGGGGCTGATAAACCCACTTGAATTAATAGAGATAAGAGGGCTCTGATAAAAATATTGTCACAGTATTTCAAAGCGAACACAAAGCGCCATAAAAAATGAAACCAACTATTGCTCCTCTCTATGAGCGTAAATGCTTAAAGCTCAGCTAATTCTATATGAGTGAATTGATCTCAAAGATATGCCTGACCAATTTGGATCATGGAAGAATAAAATTCTTGATTGTTGTTATTATTTTGTTGAAGGGATCTAATTTTTGTATTATAAAGTGATAGAAAATACTTGAAGTTTACAAGTAAAACCTAACTATATTGACAAAAATAGCGAGAATGATCCACAAACCCAATGAAAAAACTAAAAAATAGTAATTTTTATTGCAATAATCAAACTAACAGAAGAAAAATGACAAAATATAATTTATCATGAATTCAAGAGGAGGATCTATCTCTCCCAATCCCTAGACGCTGGTAGAGCCCAAGTCACCTAACTTTAAGAACGAAATCAGACACAAAAATTTGCATAACCCTAATCATAATTTAATTTCCCTATTTTAAGCATAACTTTAAATACCTAAGCTCAATTTTCCCTTCAACCCTAGTCAAGCACCACCCTCCACGGTCCGGTCACCGGATGTAATAATTCACCCAAGGCAACTGGTAGATTGGTGAGAATTGTGGTTCTCAAAAATTAAAAATCAACATAATAATGGTTGCTCATATAGCTAGCCATTCCTGTTTACAAAACAAGATGGGTTGATTGGTGAATTTCACTAACAAAAGATTAATTTACAACAAAGATTTAGGCTTCATTTGGGATGACTTTCTTACAGCTTCTTAAAGCAACTTCTTTCAACTAGCTGTACAGAATATCCCTTTGGATATGGCACCTGATCATACTCTGCTGGGTACGGGCAACCTTTTCCTACCAATTTCTCTGTCTGTTTAGCTACTATAATGACCTTAATCTTTTCACTGATTAAGCCCTCTAGTTGTACTGCAATTACAGGTTCAGAGGCACTCGCCACATTTTATGGAGTACGCTGGCGGGTAGGATCATCATTCTTATTACTATCTTCAGGCACACCTTTCACTCCTGAGGCTTGAGGCGCTTGAGGATTAGCAGCTTGGTTGATGGGTTAAGCCAGTGCAGGACCCATAAAAGTGGTCTTCTGCATCATCTCCATCATAGCCGTCATATGAGTCATCATCTCTGTCATTTTATCATTTAATTGAGAGATTTCTCTGTCTGCGTATCTGTCGCCTCATTTGTCTTCTCATTTAGGCGAGCATGATGTCTTCGCCAGCAAAGGGGTTTTCTCCAACTTATTCCGCATCTTCTCCTTGTTCTGAGGAGCGAGCACTGTGGCTGGCAACAGATCGAGCCTTATGGCGATGTCGATGAACACGTTCAGGTGGCTGTGATTGTTAATCGTCTTCATCACCATCTTCATCTTCAACATCGATGTGTTTGACCATATGAATAACCTCAATTTCCATAGTGTCTTCATCATCATATTCTTTTATATCTTCTTGAACTTGAATTTCTGAGTGGCGACGCCACTGAACTTCGGATTCTTAATTTGGAATGATTACTTCTTCGATTCACGGGCTGCGATCGAAATGAACATCATCTTTAGCTGAAGTAGGTGAATGACGGGATCTCCTAGATAACTCTCCAGGATGTCGACGGTCACTATAATTTTCATTATGGGCCTTCTTTTGGACCCATCTCTGACAAGTTCTGTTAGTAGGGGCAGATCTCCGGGAGGCTGCTCCGGATGTCACACACGAATTAATTCTGTCTCCAATCATCTTTTCTTTTTGAGGCTTAGACCTCCAAACTTGTTTTCCTTTCCATCGTGACCTTTCGACGGCGGATCCCCGAACATATTGTTCAGGTGTCACGCCCCGATGTTCACCGCACGGAGCTTGTCGTTGGTAACCACTTTGTTCAGTTATCACAACAGATGATAATCTCTCCCTTGGAGTTCTTTGGGCCTCAATAATTAATGGCCATTTGAACTTTTTCTTCATCAACCCTCTTTCCTTAAATGTCTTCAGAACTCTATGAACTCGGGCAGACATGTGCTCGGGCTCTCTTGTTTTATGAGGGGTTGGAGTTTCAAGTCGATGTTCCCAAAAGGATTGCTTAAGCTCACCAGATGAGCTATTTCTTTTTACCCACTTCAGGTTAGTAAACCTATTTTGGGTTGGAACATTGATCTCTGGTTCTTGTGCTAGCAGGTTGGAGTGATGGACTGGCACTGACAGGTTTTGAGCATGTAACTCTATATTTCTCTTCCTCCTCTGCCTTCTATTGAGCCTTCCTTTAGATGAGGAAGCTTCAGTGTCATACCTCCCAAGTGCAACAGGCTCTCTAGGTAAGTTAGTGGTGTTGCCAGTCACCACAGAAATTTTCCTTCCAGTAACAACTCTTTTTGTAGTAGGGGTCTCAGATTGGGATAGTCTTTCAAACATAGAATTTCTTCCTTAGGTAGCACCTCTGACAGCAGTCCTTGTAGAATAAGACCTTCCATAAGGTTCTTCAAAATTTACGCCATACATAGGGATGGCTGCAGCCTTTGCAGTAGCTGCTGAGAATTCGAGTCCACCAAAGTGGATGGTAGCTCCAGTGTTTCAAGTCTCTATAATAGCATTAGCCAGCTTAATCATGACTCCTCATCCCAGTTGGACGGTCAACGGTATTTCCTGTATTTCCATTATGTAAAAATGAAAGGCAGGGGTTAGTGATCAAAATTAATACATCACCCCACACTTTCATAATATAGAAATAACACAGAATAAATAGCATAAGCAGGTAAATTAACATAAAATTAAAACCCTGCTGATTGAGTTTCCATTGATCTTATTAAAAAGATTCATTTTCAGGAAATTTAAAATTTTTGATCCATATGAATTTGTTTGCTACTATAGCCTATAAGTGACTAGCTAGATATGGAAAGAGAAACCAATCCCCAGCGGAGTCGCCAGAAATCTATGGGCTCCAAAAATTTGGCCCCGGCCTCCCAACCACGTGATGTTTTTCTTCACTTTTGTTTAGGCAAGGGGGAGTTTTAACGGAATAAGTTCTGGGTAAATTTTGGAAGGCAGATGAGTTTGTAGATAAGACACTACCTCATTTTGCAAGGATTTTATGATATGAGTTCTAGTTTCCTATAGGCACAAGCCCCTATAATTAATTACCCCTCCCAATCATGAGAGAAAACTTTCGATTAAGGCTACTCATCGATCAGATACGTGCCTTTGGCATATAGTACCAGTAATAGGAATATGTATTTGAAGAGTTTAGAGAATTTGATATTTAAAGTAGAAATTCCACCATCTTGAACTTAAAGCGGATGGTGGGGGAATGGATGATGGATACGATCAAGATCCCATGGCTTCTTTATCCCGGGTCATCGTGGTCCCTGGTCTACTTAGTCAGAGGAGGTAGTCGACCCAACCTGACAGAAGGATCCTTGTCGGCAACCATGGGTTGCTTCGTCCAAGGGGACCTTGTAGACCTGGGGTGGATGTTTATCTAAGGGGACAAATTTGAATCAACTTTAGCTAATAGAAGGCTTTGTGCCCAATCGATTATATCCTATTGATTCATATCTTAAGGATTTGATACCTATAAGGAACGTATTGGCTCTAGCCTTAACCGCTATCTGTGGTGCCATTTGGAAACAAAACCACTCAATTCAGAGGGCCCCAGGTCATAACCGTTTATCCTACGGTATCATTTGGCACTAAACTGCTGGTTAGAGGACACGTACCATGTCCTTACTAGCAGGAGACTTTTTGAGAATAGATCCTAGTGATATTTTCGACTAGGCATCTGGCTATTTGTGAGCTAAAGTAATATTTCAGATTTGTCCACCTCAGCAAATTGTTGCAGAGGGTGGATGGATTTTGCTTTAAGCATTTGATGGTTGGATTTCAAATTTTAAATATTTTTGAAATTTTTTATTTTTTGGATTTTTTGAAATATTACTTGTGTTCAAACACAATGTGGTTTGACCAAGTATTTCCCTATTTTGGTTGGGTTACATCAAGGATCAGCCTTAAGCCCATATCTTTTTTGCTTTAGTCATGCATGTTCTCACTAGACATTTGCAAGAGGATGTACCTTGGTGTATGCTTTTTGCTGATGATATTCTTCTTGTTGATAAGACTAGAGAGGGAGTTGAAAGTAAACTTAAATTATGGAGGTTAACATTAGAGACTAAAGGTTTTCGTTTGAGTATATCTAAAAAGGAATATATGGAGTGTAATTTTAGTAGTAATGGACCTAGTGAGGGGATTGTGACTTTGGGCGATCAAGTCATTAATAAGAGTACATGTTTTAGATATCTTGGATATATTGTTCAGAATGATGGTGAAATAGATGGGGATATTAGAAGTAGAATTCAAGTTGGATGGTTGAAGTGGAGGAATGCATCGGGCTTGTTGTGTGATAGAAAAGTACCCCTCAAATTTAAGGAAAAATTCTATAAGATGGTAGTGAGGCCTGCAATGCTTTATGGTGCTGAATGTTGGCCATTAAAAGAGAAGCATAATACTAAGTTAAGTGTGGCAGAGATGAGGATGCTTAGGTGGATGAGTGGCTTTACCCTTAGAGATAGGATACGAAATGAGCATATACGTGAAAAGGTTGGAGTAGCTCCATTAGAAGATAAGATTAGAGAGAGTCGCCTTAGATGGTTTGGTCACATAAAACGGCGAGCTTCCAATGACCCGTTTAGTAGAGTAGAGGTATTAGATTTGACTTATGTTAAGAAAGGTAGAGGCAGACCTAGAAAGACTTGGTTAGAAAATATTAGGAATGACCTTTCTTTATTAGATTTAAATGAGAATTTGACCTTTAATAGGACACAATGGAGAAAAAAAGATTCATGTAGCCAACCCCACGTAGTGGGATAAAGGCTTGATGTTGTTGTTGTTGTGGATTTTTTAAAATATTACCTCTGGTTGAGATTTGCATTCAACACGGTTATCATCGGGGTGTTGGGGTCATTTTCCTTTCGTTGATTGAACTTTATCAACCCTATCAATTTGTCGATAGGGGATCGAGCTTTGTAAGCTTTGAGCCTTTATTTATGACTTTTTTTAATTGTAGGCATTGAAGACCTAATATTAATGTATTTACACAAATACACCGGTCATTACAACCATATATCTTGTTTGAAGGTTCGAGCCCTGTCGACTTCTATTGATTCGAATAGGAGGATCGAGTTTCATAGGCTTCACGCCTTTATTAGTGAATTCTTAGTGTTATAGGCCTTGAAGGCCTAATATGAATGTATTAAAATAAATACACTGGTCGCCCCAATCGTGTATTTGTTTGAAGGTTCGAATCCTGTCGACTCCTATTGATCCGTATAGAAGGATCGGGTTCAAACTAAAATTTACTTATTAACCCGTGCAGCATCTCTAGAGTTCACATTTGGTATTTATTTGATTAGAAGTTAAGATAAGCAAAGTTCACATTCTTAAAATGAGAAGTTATTAGTCATCCATACTAACCTTTTTTCAATCTAAAAATTCTCATTTGATAGAGTATATCTTTTTTTTTTCTAGAGATCGAACAAATTTACTATTAAATGAGTGCCTCATTACAATGATTCAATGATGCTAAAAAAGTGTTTGAATTCTCACATGTTATACGCATGAACAATTGAAATAGGGTTGTAATTGAGCCGAGATGGGAGTTTGTGCATGTTTGATTTATTTGAAACTCGGTGTATCTATATTCATATAATGCTTGAAACTAGGTATAAACAATATGCTTGTGATCAGTTGTTTAGAATTTGAAATAGAAACAAGTCAATTTCAAACAAATAAAAAAAAGAATAATAAGTTAAAGCTTATTTTACTTTAAATGAGCTTAAATATATTATTTAATTTAACTAACTTTTTAAAAATAGCCTTCATGATCTCATCTAACAATTTCAAATTAGGAGATCCCTCCAACTCCCAATTTGTACCCCATAGTAGCTAAAATGACTACATTTTGCACTATAATTTAAATAACATAAAGCTAAATGTCCAAGCAATACAGGACAAAATGAAAAAAAGATTCGAAGAAGAAGTAATCCCTTTATCATTCTATTTTTGCTTTGCCAAAATAAAGGAAAATTGACTCAAGTTTAAATATAAGTTTAGCATCAACTAAGGCCCTCTAACTACTATCGCCCAACTATGGCTCTCAAAGCATCAATAGCCATCTACAGTCCTTCGACCATCATCCTTTGGTTATTGATCAATCAACCACCAATGACAGACTATTTTTTTTGACATTGCCGCCCAACTGTGATCTCCCGATCACCTTTGTCAATACTAGAGTCTCTTAGCCATTGTCAACCCACTATAGTCGCCTAACTATTATCACCTGACTACATCTGTAATAACTTAAATACGTTAAATAAATTTATTTGAAAATATAAAAACTCTGAAGTAGAGTGCTTCAGCGTTGATCTGATGAGCACTGCTGCACTAGGCTATGAACATTATATATATATATATAAACACACACACACACACCTGCCTCACACCACCGACTCCCTCACTTGGTTGAGAAGAAATTGAAGTGGGGAAGAAGAGAGAGGAGAGAGAAAAGTATTTAGATCATATTTATCAGCCATTTATATTACAGATTTTGTTGTGACTAATCTCTTACTTTTATTTTTAATAATTTTCATTTCTACGTATTTTCTCTCTTCTAAATCTGTAAAAAATGCATTATCTCCTGATTTCATACGCTTTTACCTTGCAAGTTTAGATATATTATATATTTGATCATTCTGAATGATTTGATATGATTTTATTATATTTTAAATAAAATATTGAATGATATCATATACATGATATGATAACTCTTTGTGATACCTTATTGATTTATGTGAATATTAATTAAGAGTTATAAAGAGTTGGAAATTGATTGGAAGTTATAAGGAGTCGAGGTGACTAATTCATATGATTCAAGATGAGTTATAAGGAGTATATTGATTGAGAGTTATAAAGAGTGATTAATTGGGAGTCATAAGTATATGAGTACATACTTTTAAGATACACTTATTAAATATATGAATGCTGATGCCGACACTGATATTGTGACTAGCATAATACTTTTCTCTGTCATTAGTATTATTTAATATTATTGATCATGATTTTAATAATGTTACTAGCATTATTTTTGTTGATTGTTATTGATATTATTATTGATGATGTGATGCATTGAGATGCGATGAACTATAAAAAGATAAATTGATATAGATAATAAGTATAAATATTAATGTATATATATTTTTATTATGATTTATAATATATTATTCTCTTTTATCTTACATTGATATCAGATGTAAGATTTTACTTGTTGGGATAAGTGCTCATTACTTGATTTTGCATATTTTTATGAAAGGGTAAGGATCCTATGATATGAGGCTATGAATAAGATAAAAATGCAATTATATTTCTTTTCATTGTTTATTAGTAAGCTCTAGTTAAATGTTTAAAATGAAAGATAAATGTAATTCTTCTTATATCTATCTTGGAGTGTGACAAAATGGTATCAGAATAATGGTTATTAAAGGAACTAAAATATAATTATAGCTTATGAGTGAAATAGAAATGTGATTTTCAATTTATAATGACGCACACCATAATATATAAAGTTAATGCACACCATTAATATCAACTCTAACCTATGATATTATAGCTAAGATTTATACCGAGCTTCTTTATATTTGATCTCCTCTCCTTAAATGAGAATAACCAAAATAACTCATATATCTATCACAGGGGTTTTCCAAATCACATCAGAAAATTCATTCAGTATTATTTGTGACTATTATATTGTATCAACTTCTTCCCTAATTAAAAAGAAATTTTTTTTTTGCAATCCATGATATAGGTTAGTGGGATCATTTCAATGTAAAAACTCTAGTATCTCTTACAACTCTCTTTTATTTATATATATACTAAATCTTCATACAAAGCTAATATATAAAACACTTCGTTCTTTTTCACCACACAACAAGGATATTAATCTCAAATAATTATAAATTTTAGTTAGGATTGATAATACATTTTATTAATTAAAATCATCAATAAATAAATAAGATATATACAATTAAATCTTAATAATTAATAATACATTTCATTAAAATTTATTTATTAATTTATCTTAATTATTAATTTAATTTAAATGATTAATATTAATACTTTAGCTTAATTAAATTAATAATTAAGTATTTAATTACAATTTAATTCATTTAATTAAGGTAAGTACAAACAAAATTAATATAACAAATGATCATAGTCATATTTATAAATATTGAAATAAGTAGTCAAACCATTTATTTTAGCTTAGTTGAATTTAACAACTATTATATTTGATAAGGCTCTAAAAAATTACTTAATTGGCAAGAATATTGACGTATCACCAATATTGGGGGCTACTAATAAAAAATTTAGGGACATCCACGCTTCAATTTTAGCGAATTTATAACTGAAATGATTATCTCAATAAAACAAATTTAACAAAATCAAAGGTGGTCCAATTCAAATCCAAATGAACCCAAATTAAGCACTTGAAGTATGATTGAAAACTTCAAGACTATTGTGGACTGAGAAATTCTCAACAACTGAGTATAAGTATTTTTTGTCTTAGTGTTGCATGAATTTCCAACACGCAAACATATAATTGAGATGACAATAGAACATTAAAGATTTTTAACATGGAAAATCCAAAGAGGAAAAAACTATAAGGCCTTTCCCAAATAATAAGATTCCACTATATTTGGGTATATTACAATAATTGAACCATCCGTAATTGGAAGATGATAAAATTGCAATAATTTGAAGAACTAAACACACTTCACATGGATACTCAGGAAAGAACATTAAAGATTTTTAACATGGAAAATCCAAAGAGGAAAAAACTATAAGGCCTTTCCCAAATAATAAGATTCCACTATATTTGGGTATATTACAATAATTGAACCATCCGTAATTGGAAGATGATAAAATTGCAATAATTTGAAGAACTAAACACACTTCACATGGATACTCAGGAATTCGCAATGATCTTGATTGAATGACATATGCTAGAAGTGTGTGGTAGTGGCTGGGAAAAGGTTTAGCATAGGTCTAGCAATGGAGGTAGTCAGGTGGTCGGACGAAGTGACATCATCCGGGAAGAGATTTGGCAGGTACTGGTGGTCTCAAAATATCTCATTTCTATATATATCCAGACTGATCGTCCCGGACGAACGAGCTTCGTACCGGACGATCCATGAAGAGAGGAATTCCGTCCAGACGAAAAATGACATATCGTCCCTGGCGAAGGGTTCACGGGAGAATTTTCGTCCAGACGATCCAATTTTCGTCCCGACGAATCATACAACCAAAACTGATTTTCTGCACAACCTGTACCGATCGTCCCGGACGATCCAACTTCGTCCCGGACGAACCTGGGGCAAAAACTGATATTACAGTTGATGATTAGGATGAGAGCTGACGATGATGGTCGGTGGTCAAGAAGAGGTCCAACGATAACTAATGAATCGACGAAAGTCTGGCAAAAGTTGGTGGCTGGGAAAAGATTTGAAGACGCACAGGCCAACAAATATGAAGTCCGACAACGGTCGGTGGTTGAGAAGAGATCTTGTTGTGATGTTGGCTAGATAATGCTAGATAGCTCCTTGGTTTTTTCTCCCTTTCTCCTCCCCTTTCATGTGAAGAATGATGGAATATTTATAATTTTTTAGAGTGACATTCTTAGTAAATATGAAGAAAATTTGGGAAAAATTTAGAGTGTTACACCGGATGACTTATTCATATTCCCTCGATCATCAAGCATTTGTTTAGAGTTTAAGTGCCTTAATGATATCAGAATTAAGCGATCTTGAGCTCATTGGATTCATTTCATCGAGTCTCTCGATTTGACTATAAGCAAGTCATATTCGAATATCATTAGTTTATTTAAATTAGTGCTTTGAATCTTGCAAGTATGTCTTAATTCTTTGATTTGAGCTCAATTGGATTGAATTTGGTGTCATTCAATTTTTCTTCTTGAGATGTTCAAATTGACCATGAGTTTATTGAAATTAGAGTTTTGATGGCCCTAAATTTAATTTGAAAGTTTCTAATTCATATTTGCATCGAGTTTCGTATCTGATCATAGTAATTTTTTAGTGACATATCAAAGACATTAAATGAAATATTAAGTAGTCTTTAAGTTTTATGTGCTTATAATCAAATAAAAAATATCAATGAAAACAAATTAATTAGTTAAATATAACTTAATTCCAATATTCTTAAGATAGTTAAATGTTGCGTAAATGGGATAGGATAAAAAATTAAATACAGGTCGTCCGATGAAGTGTTATGAATTTTTAGTTATATTTATAAAAGGTTACTCCCAAAATATTATAAATTGTCCATCATTCTTCAAATGAAGGGAACATTGACTTGAGTTTAAACAGAGTTTAGAGATATGAAGGATATTAGAGTTTTACCTAATGTTTAATGTCGATAATAACCACCAATCACCTTCATTATTTGATTATCGTTGTCACCTTATTGTTATTTGTTTTACCATTGTCATAATCAATTCACTTTCATTTGATGATCATCATCGGATTGTTGTTAACCAACCATCATCGCTTGACTATTATTTAACTATTGTCATCCGATTGTCATTATTTGATTTTCTTCATGTAATTGATATCATTCGATCGCTATTAGTGCATCCCTCAATGAATTTTCTAGCAATTATAGGAGATCAAGTTTGAGCAGGGGCGGAACCAGCCTTTCATCTTAGGGGGACAAAATTTTCTTATTAATAGACAAATATTAAAAAAAAACAAAATGAGAATATAATTCAAAATGAAGTCTTCTATTCCAATATGATAGATAAATTAAAAAAAAACATTACAATTTTATCAATTTATTTTGCATCTTTTGATAATATTGGATTACATCTTTATTGAGAATCAAATCAAACATATTTTTTTCAATGTAAGGCACAAGACAATCGTTCAACCAATCATCACCCATCCTACTACGCAATCGATGTTTGATAATTTTCATGGCTTAAAATGCTCTCTCCACTGTAGCAGTAGCAACTGGTAAAGTTAATGCTAAAGTAATAAGTCTGTAAACTAGAGGATACACGTCATTCTTCTTGAACTTAACAATCTGCTTTGCAAGACCAGCAATGCTTCTTAGAGAGGAGAACTCTTCACTGGTCCGCATATCAATAATATACGTTGATAATTGACTTTTAAAAATAACAACCTCAATTATAGAAAAATCACTTGGATATAACTCTGCTAGACATATCAAATTCCTCTCATCGTAAGTATGAAATGAATCACTTGGGTTTAAGCATGACACATAAAGAAGTAACTCAGTACTTGATTCAGAAAAGCGATTATTTAGCTCTTGAAGCTACATGTCAACTACAGTATAAAACAGATCAACGCGATAATGATATAGATTTGTTTTATCTTCACCTCTTTTCACTAATCGGCGACGAGTTTTGTATGTTTCATTCATATTTGGAATAACAACTTCAAAAATATCACAAAAACGTGACACTTCATCTAGTAAAGCATTCCATCCATTCTCCCTTAGTAGCTGCAGTCGTTGTTTAGAAATTTGAACCAATTTCATCGCATTTTCAATGTCTTGATCTTTCCTCTGCAATGATTGTGATAACTCATTCGTAATACCCAATATATCAATAATCAGATGCATTGTAAAAATAAAATCAAAAGACTCCATTATATCAATCAGAACACCCGCTTCAACCGATTGATGATCATGAACCCCTTCTTC
>NW_021319283.1:521655-575869 GCF_001605985.2 Dendrobium catenatum | reverse complement strand
GGCATATGCAGATGTTACTGTCTTAATTTCTTCATTATGATCAGCTAGAAAGTCAAATAGCTCTAAATAATTTCCTCGATTATCTGAATTGGAAGACTCATCATGCCCACGAAATGATAATCCCTGACGTAACAAAAATCTAACACAATCAATGCCTACAGTTAACATGATCCTATATTGTTTTTTGTTCTTATCATCTTTGCTTAGCCATAAAGCTGGAAGACTGTGTTCTTGATTCTTCATCAAATCTTCACATTTTTGTCTAGCCTTATTATGTATACTGTTGTGATCTCTAATGTGGCATAACAATTTCTCTTTCTTCTTCCAGTTTTTGAAACCTTCTTCAATAAATGAATCCCCACCACCTTGCCCTTTAATAATCTGCTCTTGAGGTTTAAACAGATAGCAGTAAAGACAAAAAACAGCATCTTTCTTCACACTATACTCTAACCAATCAAAGTATTCATCAAACCATTTCGGATTGAACCTACGTGCAATATTACCATATAAAGTTTGGGGAAATTGATGACTACTCGGTTGATGGGGTCCCTTCAATATATATGATCTACGAATCTTATCTCTATCATTTACATCATAACTCCAAATAGGAAGTCGGAGTCTTGGATCTGCTGGGAGATTGTTAATATCAACTTCTACTCACTCTTTTCTCTTTAAATAACGCTCCATTTTTTTAATCCTATAATGAAATTTAATTATCAAAAAAAGCAACCATTAATCAAAATATTTACATCATAACCTTAATATGAATTTTAACCCACAATAATATTAACCTACAAATAGAAACTCAACAAGTTTTTTGGACCTATTGAAAAGAAAGAGTTCAAAACTCAACAAGTTTTCTGGAAATTTTAACCCACAGCAAATAGAAACTCAAATAGAACTTAAGTTGAAACTTGAACTTAAGTTATTTGGGTGGGCTAAGATTAATTAATCAGCAAACTAATTAATGAGTTCAAAACTAGAGAAACTAATTAATTTAACCAAACAATGAAATTACTGCTTGATCAACAACGGTAAACATAGAATGGAAGTGCCGAGTGCGGAACAAAAAAATTGCAAAGGAAATTACTGCTTGATCAACAACGGTAAACATAGACTGGAATTGCAAAGGAAAATCTCAAAGGTAAATAGGAAGATGAGAACTATTGAACTAACAAGATTACTAACCTCTTCCAAAAATTACAAGCCTTGATGGAATGATGGTAGCGACCAAAACCCCAGCGCTGGATAGATATTGGCTGCTCTAATGCTCTGAGACAAAGGATTTCATGATTTAATGATTCATTCCCCAAATAGTTTAGAATGCTAAAAAAATAAAAAAAATACAGGCAGAGTCGCCGGACTGGAAGTGCGGAACAAAAAAATTACTTGCAGATCGGAGATCGGTCTGAAGGCTGAAGGAGATCTGGGGAGAAGCTAAACAGACGAAGTCGGTGTCTTCCTCGCCTCCTGTGAGTGATCAAGCGTGAGAAACAGAAGAGAGGGAGATCCTGTCGATGGAGAGGGAGATCCTGTCGATGGAGAGGGAGACTGGGAGAGAGTGGGCGCGGACGGCGGAAGACTGCGGGTCGGGCGAGCGAAATAGCGTGAGAAACAGAAGAAAAAGCTGGGCTTAGGGCAATTTTTAACATACTGTAATGAAATATTACAAAAAAGCCCTTACTATAATATGATTTTTACATTTTTTTAGGGGGGGCAATTGCCCCCCCTAGCCAGCGTGAGAAACAGAAGAGAGGGAGATCTTGTCGATGGAGAGGGAGACAGGGAGAGAGCGGGCGCGGACGGCGGAAGACTGTGGGGCCGGGCGAAATAGCGTGAGAAACAGAAGAGAAAGCTGGGCTTAGGGCAATTTTTAACATACTATAATGAAATATTACTAAACAGCCCTTACTATAATATGATTTTTACATTTTTTTTAGGGGGGGTAATTCCCCCCCTGGCTATATGCTGATTCCGCTCTTGAGGTTGAGTACAATGCTTTATAGTTTCATATTCTTTAATTAATGGGAAGAGCATATCTCTGTAACTTTACTTATATAGTGAATCATTTTATTTGGGATAGCTCTCGTAGTGTTTTTTTTTTTCTTTATTGGGATTTTTATGTAAAAAAATTGGTGTCTCTCATATTCCTTTTTTTTAACTTTGTTTATCTATTTTTTGATGCAAAGTGATGATACAAAATTATCTCTTTATTAGCTTAGATTTTCTTGCATGTAATAGTTTATCACATCTATGAAAAATTATGATTAAAGAGACTTAACTTGTTCAAGTGTCTCAATAGGATGTCTACGTTGACAACATAGAGTGGTGACATATTTTAATTTTTATAACATGTCTTTTGTTCAAGGTTTATTATACATTTTTATAGATTGTAGACATTGATGAGAAAATAGAGAGTTAAATGATATCTCAAAAAAATTTAATTAATCAACATAAATCTTGATGCATTTCATGTGATTTTTCATAATATAATTTGAAAGAATTATTCTTTTATTTTTTAATATATGACAACGAGAGCCATCTAATTTCTTTTATCAATATAAATGCCAAAACGAAAATAAATTATTGATCAAAACATCAATATATACATATATTTATTTCCCAAAAATTATTTATATAACTCATGATCTATACAATAATAGCACAACTACTCTGTCATGAGTACAAAAGAATAACTACAATAATAAAAACTGAACATAAACCTAAAGGATCCTGATCAATCTTATACTCCTGCTCTATTATCTTGACATAAAAATATTTAAATGAGCTAAAAAACCCAAAAGGTCAACAAAACCTACAATTGAACTCAAAGCATGATAAAAAAGCAATATGCATATCAACAGTCAAATCATAACACTTATATTTAGATGATCATTGAATCAATACAAAAATAATAAAATTGTATGGTACAAAAAATTATTAATCAGTGTGTCAAATCACTAAAGTAATCATCATATCAATATTAGAATTAGTAGATAAATCATATAAAGCGATAAAATCAAATCATTGATAAAGACTATTAAAATCAAATCAATATAATAAAATTATATAGAAGTGTACACATTATATATAATTGTTCTATATTAGTATTAAATCAATATATTAATCACATGCTCAATGTATATATGATGTTTTTTTATCAATAAATTAGTAATAGTTTTAATAATAAATCCATCTAGTAATATAAACAATGCCTCAATAACATTAATTCATTTCAATAGTCACACTAAATAAGTAAATTTTTTTTCTATCACGATGTTTTTTAGTATCATATAAGTGACAGTAAATTATTGGCTCAATAAACAGAGTCGTTACTCTTTGCTCATCAGCATAGTAATTATTTATATATTACTCTCATTTAGTAACACATGAATCAATTTAGGATAACACAAAACTATATTATTTAAAGGAAAGCCTCATCGACTCACCATCATGTACAAGTCAATAAGACTCCAACCAATGAATCAATCAGTATTTACTTATCTTTTACACATACATTATGATCATAGTATTATAATAGTAATTTCAATAGCATATTCATATTCATTTTCAATATATTACAACAAATAAAATATAATTGAACTTAATTTAAAAATTATCAAAATGTCTCAACAGTAGGTAATGAAAATACTACTAAATAAAAATTCACTTTTTAAAAAATGTATTAAATTATCAGAGATTATATAAAATAATATTTTGAATCTTTAATTAAATTGAAGCACTATTTTAGATGTTAAAATAATTTTTGAGTAGGTAAAAATAGTTGTATTTTTAAAATTACATGGAAAAAATATCAAATAAATACTCAAAAAGTTTATAATCTTAATTCTATAATATATAAAAAATTACGTAGTGAAATATTTGCCAATATAAAATTATTCTCATTTTCCAGTAACATATATAAATACAAAATGGATAGAAAAAATTTATAAAATATTTGAAATCAGAAATATGATTATAGATTCTTACAACGAGACAAATAAAGACTCCAGAAAAAACATTTGATTGGGCCAGAATATGGATTATTACATTTCATGTGTTGGAGACTTCTAAAAATAAATTCAAGATCATCCAAGCTCCAATTTCAACAAATTCATAGTCGAACGACTCGGCAAGACAAACCCAATAATATCAAAGGTGATGCAATTCAACTCCACATGTGCCTAAATCAAGCTCTTAATGCATGATAGAAAACTTCAAGATATTAATTAAATGAACAAACTGTCTTTAAAATTTTTATACCTATACATGCTTATGTCAACTCAAGTTTCTTGATGAGACAAACCTAATAAGCTTAAGATCACTCAATTTTATTTCATTTAAGGCACTTATTAAATGAATAATTTATGATCATCCAATTACCATCATTTAATTGTCGTTGCATGACCGTTATTGTTTGACCATCACCGCTTAACTATTACAATCCATAATATGCCATTAGATTGTCATCATCCATCCACTATTACCCAAACGTCATCCAACTATCATCCCGCCGGTCTATCGTCATCTAACTATAGTTGCATGAATAACATCTTTTGACCTTCCATTATTACCCCTCAACTATTTTTCTAATGTCACGCTCTAGGATCTATAGTGGAAGAATTTCATCTTTTTTTCTTTAATATTCATGTTTTCTATTGTCAATTCATATTATTATATATGTTTTTGGTTAACAATCAATACTCATTTATAACGAGATAATCACAAATCAGAGTTGACTAATTGCATTCAGGGATAAATATAAACAACAAAAATATAATTACATTGATATTGGCAATATTTCTATCCTGATTCAAAAGTCAAAAGTCCAAAATAATATATATAATAATTCAACACGCTATAGAAGAATATATAAAATCAAAGAACTTAAAATAAAACTAAAATATCATTACAACTAAGCCTTAATCCACAATTTTCTTATATTTACATGAAATCATATAAAATCATGTAATTAGCATAAAAGTCCAACAAGTAATTTAAATCTTACATCTGAAACAAATTCATAAAAAGAGAAACATTATACTGTAAATTGTGCAAGAAAATTAGTAAATCAATATCTTTTGCACCAGTCACTTGTATCAATTTATCAATATGTTATATAGTTCATCTTCGTCTAACAATTATATACATTATCAATTTTGATTATACATCAATCTTTATTAGTTAATCAAACAATCAAGCTGTATCATTTAATTGGTCTCATTCAATCAATCAATCTCATCATTCATTCTATATTATTAGTTGACCATTTATATTAGCAAAAATAATCATATCAATATTCTTATTATATATTAGTACTATATATTTTATATTAGTACTCTTATTATTTATCAAATATTCAGATGAGGGTACCTTAATCTTACTCATACACTTATGTCTCATGTATCAGTTGTCACATCCCAAAATTTAACTTGGAAGAATTCGAACAGTCGAAATCAAAATATTTAAAAATACGAATAGGATAAAATTCACCAACCACAATCTGAGCAATTTTTGTAAAAGTGTCGAAACAAATCGACAACCAAAATATGGATTGTCTCTTCCTCTCTCCTCTTTCCTTCCCCTTTTATTTCTTCCTTCTACGGCAAGCCACGATGCAAGGGTGAGGGAGGCGAGTGAGTGGAGGAATATTACATTTCAATATGATCATATCACATCATAGTACATCACTTTCAACTCGTTTTCAACATATGTTTTCCCTACTCATTTCACATAGAAATTAATATACACATATTTAATTGATAAAAATATAATAAAATTACATCAAATTATTTAGAGTGATCAAATTTATAATATATCAAAAATTACACGATGAAAGCTTATGAAATCAGGAAATGATACATTTTTGATAGATTTAGAAGAGAGTTGGCGGCAAAGTAAAATAGCAATGCATTTAAACCATTGGTTAATCAAAGGTGGCTAACGATGATAGCGACCAACAACAAAGAGAGTTAGTGACAAAGACAGCTGACCGACTTCATTTTTATCAAACCTGTGTAGTATTTGCTCAAAATAAAAGAATTCTAAATAAACTCAAAAGTCAAAATAAACTAAACAATAATTTTGATCCACCCCTAAAATATATTATATTTAAAATACAATAGTCCAAACATCTATTTTTTTTTTTTTAATTCTTATATTTACCTTCCCCTTACTAACTCCCTTATGATGTATAGAGTCAATTCCTACTTCAGGTAAACAGCCCCATCTTGTAGTATTTAGCATTCCTAGCTGCTCGTTTATTCCCGCTAGAGTGGTCTCTCTACTTCTCCATTGGAAACCACAGAGAGAAAGCTTCCACTTATCGTCGTCTCTCTCTTTCAGAAGCAAGGGCTAATGCTTCTTCTTCCTGCTCTCAAACCTATTCGTGCTCGCCTCCCACCTCATCGAATGGCTTTATAGGGTTTCTTTATTTTTTTTCTGACTTCTTACAGAGGCAGTTAATACAGGAAACGAGGCTACCGCCCAGGAAGCTCTTGAGCTTCTCATTGAGCTTGCAGGCACAGAACCCCGGTTTCTCAGGCGCCAGCTGGCAGATGTGGTTGGTTCTATGCTCCAGATAGCTGAAGCTGGAGGAAAGGACTAGGCATCTTGCTGTGGAGTTTGTGATTACTCTTGCGGAAGCGCGTGAGCGAGCCCCGGGGATGATGAGACGACTACCCCAATTCATTAGGAGCCTCTTTGCTGTGCTGATGAAGATGTTGCTTGATATTGAGGATGAGCCAGCTTGGCATGGGGCTGAAACTGAGGATGAGGATGCTGGAGAGACGAGTAACTACAGTTTGGGACAAGAGTGTCTTGATCGACTGTCTATTGCCCTAGGAGGGAACACCATTGCTCCAGTTGCCTCAGAATTGCTTCCGCAGTATTTAGCAGCACCAGAATGGCAGAAACGTCATGCGGCTCTAATTACTCTTGCACAAATTTCGGAAGGGTGTGCAAAGGTATCAAAATTGAAATAATTTTGTTAATCCTGCAAGGTTGTTCGAATTGGCTTGTTTTCTGTGACTAATGCTATTGAGATTAAATGATCTGTCATCCTCATTGCAATGAGCTTATATTTGATTGACAGCCAACGTTTTCCATAATCTTTAAAGCTCATTTTGGTGTTGTTTTTTTTTTTTTTTCAGGTCATGATGAAGAACTTGGAGCAGATTGTTTCTATGGTATTGAACTCATTTATAGATCCACATCCTCGTGTACGCTGGGCAGCTATAAATGCCATTGGACAGTTGTCCACAGATTTGGGTCCTGATCTTCAAGTTCATTATCAGCAGCAAGTGCTGCCAGCTCTGGCCTCTGCTATGGATGATTTCCAGAATCCTCGCGTGCAGGCAAGTAGTTCCACAATGCTGTGACTGCTGTCATGTATCGTACCACATCATTTACGTCTTCCTAGGAACTGGGAAAAAAAAAGGTTGATAAAGCTAATCTGATATAGCTTTGGATAAAGCTTTTGCTAATGCAGAGACACGTGTTTTTTTCTTTTTATTTTTTTAAAAATTTTGTATGTATTGTTATTGTTGCTTCTGTGTAATTATTTTTTGTTAGCATTACCAATCCATTCTTGCTACTGTTCTTGTTAAGAGTTGCATTGATGCTATTTATATTTTTGGTTAGATACCTTGATCATAACTTGAACTGTATATCCATGCAACGGCATTTCTTCATTAAAATGTTTAAAGCTTTCTGTTCAAACTATGAATTTTTTAATGGTTCCCCATCACACATTTCAAGAAACATGCTTTCTTTCATCAAAGATTTAGAGGATTTACGATCTATTTTTAATGTACTCATCTATGGAAATTTGAATATACATGAACTCCATGATTCTTGCATTGTCTTTTTTTTTTTTTTTTTTAAATGTCTACACAAGGAATCACCAATTAAAAGACCATATTGATGATCTAAACTTTTAGTAGGAGTCAAACATTTCAAATATAGAGTCATATAAGAAAATTTAATTGGTTCTCATTTCTTTTGCATTGCACATAGTATGGAGCATGCTTTTTTTTTATTTATAATCTTCCGTACGTTTTATCGCCATTATAAATCTTGTCTCAGGCATCAGCTTGGTTTCATGACACATTTATGGTTTTGAATTGAGGTAGTATGTTTAGAATGATCTCATCCAATGTTTGAGAACATACGATATGGTATATTTAACTCTTCTATTTTGTGGGAAGAGATCTTTGCTACCACTGGTTTGGCTAAACCGGTTTGCTTTGATTTCAAAAGCATGAATGATCACTATGCTTTTATTGTGCTATCATGATTCACATAAAAATTTGATACCATTTTAGTTAGTATCATGTAAAAATTTTATTTTTGAAATGTTTGAGCTTTTGTTATTGTGTTATCTTAATGGATCAAAATTAACTAGTTGTAATAATGTGAGTATGTTCTTGTTGTTTATGGCAAAAGATGATTAGTTTGAACCTTGGAGGCTAGATAATAGTAATAATTAGTCGTTTTTATATTATGGCGTCTTTGTGGCTTAAGCTATGATGTATTAAACTTTATTCCAACATATTTGATATATTGATATGATGTATTGTATATTAAAGTGATGGTCGAAAAACATAAAAACTTCCTCATGGTCATACTTGTTACCATGTTGAAAAGGGAAATAGAAAAAGTGTACTGTAGAAAGAATGTTGAATCTAACAATGCACTGACTCCGAAGTTCTAAATCTTGTTTGAGATTTGGATTTAGTACTGAGTAATGCTCTTCTCATAAGGCATAAACATATCTTGTTAGAAACCAATTACACAAGTTTCCTATTAGTCTGACTTTGCTCAGCAAGTACAAGTGGTTCTTCATTGTTCACAGTAATGATATTATAAAGGTTTTTTTTCAACATAGGGTACCATTTTTTATTCTTAAATATATTGAGATTTATGCACTTCTTTTTTTTTCTCTCTACAAGAATCACTTACGTTTTTCTTGCCAGATTCAATCGTTGTGTTTAAAATTTTATAATTAGATTTTCTGGTATCATGTACTTATGTTTGGAGCCCTTTTTTATTCTTACCATTTTATTGTTTGACGGCACTTGTGCTTCAGTTTGTAATACAATTTCATTGAGAATGCACTCCTGATATTTAATCACTTACTTGGATGGCATTGTTAGCAAATGCTTGTGTTGCTTCAGGACATAAAGTTTCTTTCTTTCTTTCATTTTTTTCTTATTGCTATTTAGGGAAGATGACCAAAGTTTTTTTTGGTTGTTTACATTTAGATGGGAAGCAGAATGGTGGAAGAAAGGGGCATTTGACAGCTCTAGCGCAGTTGCTGAATTCATCTCAGGGAAAAAAATCATTAGGGAGATTTTTTTTTTTGTTGGGGGTATTATCTTGGACTTCCTTTGATGTTTGCATATTTAGCAGGAGCACTTTCAAAATATATGAATGGCCTGTTGGCATATTTAAGTTTTTTGATGAATGCCACTGACCAGGCAAATGAACTTAATATAACCTTTCTATTAAGAACAGATGTCATCTAATAGAATAAATAAATTATGAAAATATTTCACTATTATCTTGCAATCTTTTAGATTTCTTCTTTCATGAATCACATTCTAATGTTTTGTTTGGAGAATATTTCTAAAATAATTGCTTGAAGCAGGTTAAGATTATAAGTATATTGATGAAATTGGTATTTGGGTCTTTTGAGAAATTAAGTTTTAACACCTCAAAATGGCAAGTTAAATGGTGACCTCTCAATAGGAGATGACTCATGCTCAGGATGGAACCTACTTATTCAGTTTTTTCTATGCATCGTAGCGCCATTCTCACCAAAAGTGTAGATCCATATTTGATACACTCGTCTCATATTTCGACAAATAAAGGCATTCTGCATGGCCCAGGTATATTAGACAGTCATGTATGTGGATTTCCAATGAATGATTAGTTTTCTGATCACGGACAACTTTACAGTGTTTCATATTTTGTCTTTTTACTACAGTGTTTTTCTCGAGATATGGGATCGCACGGGTTTCTGCCTTTGTAATTGACCAGCAGAACAAAAGCGTAAGGTTCATGGATTGAAAAGATTTGAATTCCTCGGTATTTTTACAGAGAACTTACATGAGGTGATTCTTTAAAAATGAAAAAATAACAATTTTTGTCATCTATTTTTGAGTTAATAGCACAATGATGGTGTTTTCTGATTTCTTTCATTATTAATCTTTAAGCTTTCATTACTTTCTTTCTCGTTATACTTGGATTCTTTAGAGTTTTAGTTGCCAAATTTTTTTTATTTTTTTCAACTCATTGAATGACTTAATGGTATATAGCATGCATAGACTATTTATTCAGTGAAAATAATATATTGTATGATTGATGATGCCCAAATAATTTTAAAAAATATATTCATTTTTCTTTTCTTCTTTATGATCCTGCTTGTTTTCCCTGCTACTCAATAGAGCAACATGAAGAACAAGGGAATCATGATAATCAAGAAGAGAGTCCTGACATTTCTTCTTGCACTGAGTTTTTAGAGAGAATTTTATTAGAAGCTTTAATACCTCCTCAACACTATCAGAGTATTTGATATTCAAACAACACGTAAGTAATTATTTAAAAAATATCATATATTATATTAAGATTAATTTTTTTATTTAATCTAATCACAAGATATTATATTAATAGTACTGATTTTGTACATATGTAAGAATTTCTTATGCATATGTTCATAAAAAAGAATAGGAAAATACATGAATGTAGAAGATGGAGCATGTGTTGGCAAACAAGCAAGGCTATTTAAGGATTTCTTCAGACTTGTGCCTGAGAGTGAAAATATTATGTTCTCTTCTTGCTAGATTGGTAAGCCAATTATTTTTCTTGAATTTATGTACTTTTATGATTTAGTAGTTATTAACTTGAACATCTTTATCTTATTTGAATATATCTGTTTCATATCAATGTTCATCATACAAATTCAACATGTTTTTATGTACAATTTTTGTAGGACGAAAATGTTCCATTAGAGGAAAGTTGATGTTTTGTCTGCATCGCCTGTCAATTGACATCAAATCAAGGATATATTACTTCCAAATATCTTTTTGCGGATTTGGTGGTTTGTGGATGATTATCTAGTCATATGGAATCAATTCTTTGAACGAGATTAAGTAATATACATCAATTCAAAACAAGCTTCCAGATCTCAGCAAGATTGAATTGTCAAAAATGGCCTCATTGCTCTTATTCTTTGTAAAGCTTGGTCAATGTATATCTTTAGTTTTGGGTAGAAGATTTTAATGGCTACCTGAGGTAAAGTGGAAAGAAGTTTCTGTAGCGATGTTTGTAACTGAATAATGAATATGATATTTTTGTTATCTATGGCTATTTGTAGGAGTTTTTTTGTTTGACTTATTATGTTAAATTTGAGTCATGAAATCATACAGCCTGTTGTGATGGCACAATTGTGTAATTTATCATGTAAGAGTTTCTCAAGGACATGAAATAGAAAAAAAATATGTTGATTTGTGTTTTTGAATATATATTATAGTATGAATTTTAAATTATTAATAATTTGCGTAAAAATTAATAGCTTATTCTCTTGCATTGTATGTATATGCTTTAAGTATTAATCAATTGCTTGATTGTTTATAATTTTATTCTTTTTAATTTTAACACATCAAACATAAGATTTATTTGCTGATAATAATTTTACTAATTCAATAATATGTGCAGTGCTTTATTCATTTTGTAATTGATACAAATTGGTTTTGACTTTTTTTTTTTCCATGCTAAAGAATAGCAGTCATTTTAACCGCTATAGTAGAATAAGTGCGGTTAAAATCGCTGCTATTGCAGATTTGAAACAGTTCACAAACCGTCGCAAAATACATTACTAGCAAATACAAATATAATGGATTTGTAGTGGTCATTAAATCACTGCACTTATTTCTTAAGTGTTTTAAATTGCTGCAATAGATTAAAAAAAGGTTGCTAAAGCCCTATTTATTAGTAATGTCCTGAATAATTCATATATTTTTCATTTGATTATTTCGTTCTTTGTAATCCTAAGTGTAACAGAATTTCATTCTTCCTATTTCTATCAATATTGTTTTATTTATTATCTTACTTTAAAAGTTAAAACAACAAAACAACCTACATATCTAGTGAATTTAGTATTTAAAATCAACAAAACAGCTTATATTTCTATCAATATTTTACGATAGATTCCATAACTCGAAAATTAAACATAGTAAGTAAAAAAAAAAAAACTCCTAACATGCATACAAATATCTCATATTGACAAACATCTTGTATTCATGCGTCCATTTACAGGCAATGCTATAAAACCTTCGTTTCACTTGTTTCTTATGTAACCATAGATTATCTCATTCCAAAGCTAAGTTCCACATGACAAATCTTCACAACGAATAAATGATAATGAAGATCATTTTTACCATATCATTTTGCTGAAGATATGTGAATCTTATTTTCGGCATTGATGTGTATTACTCGACACATCGTTCAAAAGATCAATATTATGCGAGTGAGATGAATAATCACGAAACCACTAAAGTCCCATAAGATATTTAGAAGAATATGTCATTGACTTGATGCCAATTGAAGTTGATGCAAACCAGCATCATATTTTTCTCGATTGAACATTTCCTCCTACAAAGTTACTTATCAAACATTTCGAATTTAAATGAATGAACATTGGTATGAAACATATATATGAATAACATATAGATGTTCAATGCTATAATTAACCTCAAAAGATATAATGAGTATTGAATTATATAAGTTGATTAGATTCAATCCAAGCAAGAAGAGAGCATTAATATTTTCTCTTTCAGCACAACTCTGAAGAAATTCTAAATAGACTTACTTTTTTTGTCAATACATGATCCAATCTTCTACAATCATATATTTTCCTATTCATTTTGATGAATGTGTTACATGAAAGTCCTTACATCTATATTTAACTATCATATAATTAGATAAATAAAATAGTTGGTAGTAGAAATTTTTGGCTATAAAAGTCATAGGAAGCTAAAGTAATCAATTTTTAAGCTTTTCAATTTTTTTTAAAACACTCATCATTATCATCATTAAACTTACGCTTCATTTGAGACATCCTTTCACCAATATTTTTTTGCTTCTTTCAAAGAAACAATTTGTGCTAAAAAGCTGCTAAAAAATAGTATGAAAACTGTTCCAAACAAAGCTTTAACCCATCTATCTTTATTCTGTGTTATAAATTCTTATTTTTTATTCTGAAAAATTATGCATTTATATAATTTTTATTTTATGAAATGAGAAAAAGCTCCACTTTGAGGAAAAAAAATGGAACATTTCATAAGTGCATATAATTATTTCAAGATATTATTAGTTTGTAATAAATAATTGCTCATGATATTTTCATTAAAAATTTGTTTATTTTTGATAAGATAACAGTGAAATTAATTACTATTTTTAGATGGAAATGAAGAAAAAATATCTCAATAATACACGAGATTTGGTCGTTTAATAACTTAACATCTGAATAAAAAATAAACTATAAAATTCATATGTTAATGTATGGATCACTGTTAAATCATGAAGAATTTAATAAAATTAAAAAATTTCTTGATTGCATTATTATAAGTTGAAGTAGCTGAATGTTAATTTTTTATAAAATATTCAAAATTTAGGTGTTGGGTAGAAAATTTATTGTCTTGCAAGGTAGAATGATTGAAATTTTATTGAAAACATCTTGATTTATGCTATCCTAACACGAAATAACACTCCAAGAAAAAAAATGAGATTTCTTGAGAAATTATTGGTAGAAACACGATCGAGGAAAATTTCAACTGAAGCACCACTTGAATTTATTGCAATGATTTTCGGTGTATTTTCACTTGGAAATAGCTCCGACAGATTCGCTCCCATCCATAAGAATTTCATCGAAAACTAAAATTATCAATGATTGTTTCATCGATAATGTATATATTTCTTGTAGTATAAATTGAATGAAATTATAACTATTAGATGTATGAGGAGGCTTTGACATACCAGAGGAGATTAGCAAGAGGAATAGAGAGAGAAAGGACCAAATGTGTTTAACCTTAGCCAAGGAAATTAGCCTGAGAATTGAGATACTCAGGTTTGAAGCATTTGGGTGCTACTTATAGCTTAGAAATTGCATTGAATATGTTAATTGCTTTAAGCTATTTGAACATTTCCATTTCTAGACATATGCATGTATGAATTTAATTTTATCCATTCTCATTTTGAATAACAATTTAATTATATTCTTTCAATAAATTTAAACCTTATATAAGGTGATATTAGCTATCTATTTAATATTGCATGATATTTAAAGATATGCTAAATAAACCACAATCATGATTCTTTGTATTTGGATAAAAATATATATCACGGCCTATATCAGGCATAAATCAAGACATACTTAAATTAGAAAATTCTGAAAATATGATATTAACAAGTTTAAAATCGAATTGAATATCTCGAAGAGATGAACCTAATGATACCAGTATTTATTTAAACAATTTTTTTTATTTATAAAAATTTATCATAATAATTTTCATAATAATAATATTTTAATAAAAATTTATGCCATAAATCCATTGGAATTGTGACGCCGGAAATCCGTCATAAATCTATTGTAAAGTTCTTTGGAATGCTCAACGGAAAGTTTTCCCATGAAATTCCGTTGGTAATTTATATTTTTCCACCAGTGATTATTATTTATTAACAATGAAAAAACAAAAATGTTTCATTATATCATGAAAACTGAATATGCCAAACATTATTTTTTAATCATTGCTAGTTTCTGTTCCACTTGTTTCAACGATAAAATTTTAAGACAAATTTATAAGAAAATTAATAAAACTAATTAATGCACAGCTTTTTTTTTGTTCCTTTGAACAAATAATATTTTTTCTTGTCACAAAAAATAGATTTTTCTAAATAGTTTGTGTCAGCCCGAAAAGGTGCTTTGGTTGGTATTTTCTTGAATATTTTTGTAGGGGTGTCAATATTGGACCCGATCCGAACCCGACCCAAAAATTTTGAATTTGGGTTGACCCGAACCCGAAATGGGTTAGGTTCGGGTTCAATAATTCGACCCGTTTCAAAAATCGGGTCGGGTTGACCGGAAAACTCGTTTTTGACCCGGGAACCCGTTCTTGACCCAAAAAGTAGAGTTTGACCTGTTTTTGGACCCGAAAACTAGCTGTTTTTTGTCCTAATCAGGTCATTCGGGTCGGGTCGGGTTGACCCGGACCCGAAGTGGGTCGGGTTCGGGTCCGGAAACTGACCTGTTTATAGAAATGGGTCGGGTTCAGGTTGACCCGAGTAGTACTGGATCAGTTTCGGGTTCAACCCGAACCCGACCCGTGACCCGAAATTGACACCCCTAATTTTTTGTATCAGAATGTCTTGTCACAAACTTTATTTATATAACTTTAATCTTCCCTATTAAAATCTATGACACATAAGCCTGAACTAAGAACCCAATGATGAATTTGATTTAGTAGTGTCCATTCTAAATTTCTTCATAACTTCTCAGATGTATTTGTATTGAGATAAACATAATAAGCCTTTATCTTTGTCCCTTAGTAAATATATTCTAATGATACATTTGGCCTAACCCAAATCTTTCATCTCTAGACTCTAATCAACTATTGAGAAATCTCTTTAGCTTTGTTATCTCTACAGTGTTGACATATAGAAGTAAATATATCACATTGTTCTTTGAGAATATGTTGTAATAAACGTAAATATCAAATGTGTTTCTTTTGAAAGAATTAAACAACTTCTTATGCTACTATCACGGAGATTGCTTTAGCCCATTCTAAGATTTTCTAGAAAGACTTGCTTTATTTTTCTGACCAATTTTGATGCTTTTCTATGGTTGGATCATATTTATGAACTCCTCAAGTTCTCCAAATAAAAAAGTTGTTTTCACATCCATGTGTTCAAGCTCAATATCATATTTAGCTATTAATAATAATATCATTATATTTGAAATATGTTTAGCAATAGGAGAAAAAAAATCTTATTGAAATTTATTTCTTCCTCCTAAGTGAAACCCTTTGTCCTAACCTCTCCTTGTAGCTTGTTGCTCAACATTTGGAATATTGGTGGGAAAAATAAACCATGGATTTGAAGTTTCTATCAAATATTGCATTAAGAATAGTATACCATCTCAAAAGATTGAAATAATATTCTATAAATATTCAAAAAAAAGCAAAAATATTTACATTCTCAGAAACTTTCTCATATCAAAAGATTAAAAAATATTTATATTAGATAAGATTTATTTTCTTTCTAAGATACATATTTCTCATAAAATCAATCTTATGGTTAATTACATCCTATAAGAAGTGGTCTCTTTGGAATACTCGATCTCAAATAAAGTAGCGCCAAATATTTTAAGATTTCAAATTTTTAGACAAGAATGGTGTTTTTGGAATTTCAAAGGGAATTGATTTAATTTAGAATGGTTTTTTTTTTCAGAGTCAAAGGAGGAAGGATATGAAGCACTAGATTTTGAGTGGCTCAGATGTGCTCCAAACTATCTTATGTTGGGATTTAAAATTTTAAAATTTGAATTTTATTATTTGAATTATTCATTTTATGAGAAATATAGAGCTTAAATTTTTTAATACAAATTAAGAAAATGTCTAGAAGGCGGAGGCTCACGATGTAGAAAATCAGCCTCGGGTCCTAAAATTAAATTGAGCACTACATGGTTGTTACTCGAACCTAGTTGAATAAGATGTAGTGGGACTTACATCTTTCTTCCCACAAAGGATTAAGAAAGCCCAATTTTTTTGAATTTATTATCTTGCCTAAAGAGTACTACCACCTAAACCTACCTAATCACAAACATATACTAATCAAAGTTACTATGAAATGGATGATAGGGTAGGCTTCTGTTACTTTTAGAAATTAGGACTTACAACTTAGCTACCAAAGCAACATAGCTTGAGGGGCATGTAAAAATATCCTTACTAATGCAATAATTTTATTATTTTGATTGTATCCTTACGGGCTTATTCTATTTTTCTTCTTTTATTTCTATATCATTTTCATTAGGAGTTTGTAAAAAAATAGATTTTATTTCTTGATTTGATGTTATTTTAGTTTATTTAGTTTATCATTCTTTATAATTTTTTAACTTCATAAAAAGATATTCATGTGGTATTTTCATTGATTTTTTTCAATTTCTAAGTCTATTAGGGAGTCCACATAACCTAAAAGTAGGGATGAGATATCTAATGAGTCAAATGTGCCTCAATAAGATAAAAGTACTCTACCTAATGCAAAATATAGAGAAGAAGATATTATTATTGTTGTTAATACTCTCTTTTCTTCTAGATTATGAGAGTTTCTCCAAACTATGGATAAAAGCTTCTCCTTCATATGAAATTGAAACTAACAATTGTTAGCATTACTCTTCTCTAGTTGTTATGTATTTACCTTCATGTCATTGTATTCTTATAAATACACTTGCTATACAACTGTAAATAATATGAACTATCTTTCTTTCAATTCCTTTTCCCTTTGTCTTCTCCGCTGAGGAGTTTCTTGGCTTGTATTATCGCATGGTATCAGAGCTAGCCATGGGAGAACAAGATTCGGCCAATTCCCTTCCTCCCTCCTCCTCCACCACCATCTCTGAATCTTCCGCCACTGCTCTGTCTATACCTCCTTCCCTCAAGTTTCTTGTCTCGAATATCAAGAACCTAGCTCCGCATCATCTCACGGTGGACAACTACGCTATATGGCATATACAAATTCTTCAGCAATTCACCGCCAATGGGTATGCCAGCCATCTAACCAGCATCACCACTTCACCAGCTGACGTCGATTCCACCGATTACGTTCGTTGGAGTCTTGTGGACAACAATCTTCTATCCGCCCTCTTCTCCACAATTTCTCAATCCATTTTACCATACATTCTTTCCTCCACCACCGCTCATGAAGCTTGTTCGGTTCTTGAACGGCGCCTCCAACCCACTTGCCGTTCTCGCGTCATCCAACTTAAGAACGAACTTCATCACATTCAACTGAAAGATCTTACCATGCAATAATATCTAGCTCAGATTAAATCCATTGTTGACAACATCGCCGCCTCTGGATCAAAAATTGATTCGAAGGACATCATTCTCTATATCCTCAATGGTCTATCACCCACCTACAACTCCTTCAAGACTGTCATTTGTACCTCTCTTCTACCCATAGATCTCGATACCTTCTACTCCCTTCTATGAAATGAGGAGATTAATCTCCATCAAGAGCACCTTAAAAATCAAACAACATGTTCACCGACTACATCTCTCTATGCCTCTTCCTCCTCCAACATCTTCCGTGGATGACCCAAAAAATGATATTTTAAAAACAAGAACACTCTGCAGTCTCCAGCAACCCACCGAACCAAACAACTCAATCCACCCCCACTCTGTCTGCCAAGCAAGTTTGCCAAATCTGTGGAAAGGCCGGTCACATAGCCCTCAACTATTGGCATCGCTGCAACTTCAAGTTCGCTCCCATTGTTTTAAGATCTCCACGTGCCCTTCTTGCTCAACAGTCCGCCTCATCAACTCAAGATTGGGTTCTTGACTCCGGCGCGTCAACCCATCTCACACCGGACGTAACCTACCTTCAATCTCCTACTGCCTATCATGGACCCGATACAATATCTATTGCAAATGGTTCCTCTCTCTCCATTCAAAACTCTGGTGGGTTCTTAACTCCGGCGCGTCAACCCATCTCACACTGGACGAAACCTACCTTCAATCTCCTACTGTCTATCATGATCCCGATACAGTATCTATTGCAAATAGTTCCGCTCTCTCCATTCAAAACTCCGGTCAAGGCATCCTTCTGCTTCCCGATACTCCTCGGAAGCTTCGTCTTTGTAATCTTCTTCATGTTCCATCGCTCACACACAATCTTTTATCTATTTCTAAACTCACCTAAGATAATTCTGTCTCAATTTGTTTTGATACAAATGGATTTGAAATTAAGGACCTTCAGGACCAGCGTCTACTTCTTCGTGGGCATCTTAATAACGGTCTTTATTAGATTTGAATGTTTCCCGACACCTCACCTGCGGCTCTTACTGCTACCACCTCGTCTTCTAAACTTTGGCACGCTCACCTCGGCCATCCGAACAATCGTCTCCTCCCAGTTCTTGCCAACAACATACATGATCTCCATAATGTTTCTTATTCTTTCGTTTGCATCTCTTGTAACATGGCCAAGAGTCACAAGCAAAAATTTAATAAAAGTCTCTTTGTTACTTCAATTCCCTTTGAACTCATTCACACTGACGTCTGAGGTTCAGCTCCGCTAAATTCTCTTGATGGGTACCGATACTACATTAATTTTATTAAAGACTTTACTCATTTTTTGTGGCTCTACCTTTTGTATTCCAAACAGGAAGCTCTCGCAAAATTTAAATCATTATGTAATCTTGTTAAAACTTAACACCTTTGCACCACCAAAATGTTATGCTCTGATGGCGGCGGCGAATTTATTAGCAATGTCGTTAAATATTATATGCAAGAATCGGGTATCACTCAGCAACTTAGTCCTCATACTCCTGAACAATACAGCTTATCCGAACAAAAGCACCGGCACATTCTCGATCTCACTTGAACCCTTCTTCACGAATCCAATCTTCTAAACAAATTATGGGCTGAAGCTCTATCAACAACTCACTATCTTATTAATTATCTTCCTTCCAAATCCAACTCCCTTCAAACACCTTATCAACACCTTCATGGACAATCTCCAAATTACTCTAATCTTTGCATTTTTGGCTGACTCTGCTTTCCCTGGCTAAAACCTTACACATCTAATAAATTCTCATCTTGATCTCACGAATATGACTTCTTAGGATACTCCACCCTTCACAAAGGTTATAAATGCTTTGATCTCACTTCGGGCAAGACTCAAATTTCTCATCATGTCGTAGAACACCTTTCCTTATAAAACCATAAACCAAACATGTGCTCCCACTCAATCCTCACCGAACAACCCCATCTCCCCTCTTCTCCTTATTCCTACATCATCTACTACCACCTCAATAGTCCCACCTCCTCCCTCAAATCAAACTCATAATCCTCCTTCTCTAGCCGTTCACACTCTTCCTCCACCAATACCACGATTCCAACTAACACTCCACCAATCACACCTTCCCCTCATCAACCCAGACAGACCAATACTCATCCCATGTTGACTCATCTTAAACTTGGAATTTCAATACCAAAGCAATTCTTTAATCTCATTAGCCACACCACGTCTCAATCTACTCTGACAACCTACAATCAAGCAGCCAAATTCGATCATTGGCGTTAAGCAATGCTTGATGAATACACAACACTTCAGAAACAGGGCACCTGGTCCCTTGTCCCCACTCCACCAGACAAACTAATCCTCAGCTGCAAATGGGCCTTCAAAATCAAACTTCTCCCTACCGGCCAAGTTGATCGCTATAAAGCACGTCTCATAGCTCTTAGCTAAGATAAAAAGTTTGGAGTGAATTTTACCAAGACTTTCAGTTCTGTTGCGAAAATGCCTACTGTTCACTCTTGCTCTTCAAAAACGTTGGCCAATGCTCCAACTTATGTCTCCAATGCTTTCTTGCATGACGATCTTCCAGACGACATCTACATGTGCTAACCACTAGGATTCGAGGACCCCATCTCTGTCTGCAAGCTTCACAAGTCACTCTAAAGCCTCAAGCAAGCACCCCGCCAATGGTTCTAGAAGCACACAAGCTTCCTTCAATCCAAAGGATTCGGGTTTAGTCATTCTGATCCCACACTTCTTCACTTTCATCAAAATAATATTCTCATTTATATACTAATCTATGTCGATGATATTCTCGTTACAAGTAACGATCAGTCCGTCATTCAACTTTTGTTAAAACAACTACACTTAGAATTCCCTCTCAAGCAACTTGGTCAAATCTCACTCTTTCTCGAAAATTCAAGTGCTCAAGACTCCAACCGGCTACTTCCTCACACAACAACACTATGCCACCAAACTTCTACAGGACGCCAGCTTCGTTGATTGCAAAGCAGCGCCCACACATGTCACGCCGAAGTCCAAACATCATCACAGTAACCCGCAGTAGTTCAACGACCCCATTCTCTACCGTAAACTAGCCGGATTACTACAATATCTCTCCATAACTCGACCCGACATCGCCTCCGCAACCAATCTAGTATGCTAATACATGCAACAACCAACCGTCCAAGATTTTCAAGAACTTAAACTTTTTCTTCGGTACATCAAAGGGACTCTATCCTTCGGTCTCCCCATCACATTCGGGGACCTCACACTAACCTCCTACACCGACGCTGACTGGGCATCCGATACTATGGATCGGAAGTCAATTTCGGGATTCTGCACCTTCTTGGGCCCTAATATAATCTCATGATCCATCAAGAAGCAAGTCACCGTTGCAAAATCTTTTACCGAATCCGAATAACGATCCCTTTTAGCTACCATTTCAGAGGTCATCTGGCTTCGTCGGCTCTTTGCAGAACTACGCATTCCACAACCATCACCGACCACGATTCACTGCGACAATGTATCTGTCATAGCTCTCGCAAAGAATCCCGTCTTCCACGTTAGAACCAAGTAGAGATCGACAAGCACTTCATTCGACAACACATCGGGACTGTCGACATAACAATCAATTATATATCCTCCACGGATCAAATTGCCAATATTCTAACAAAACCCCTATTCATTAATCGGTTTAATGATCTTCACAGTAAATTAACTATTCAACCTTCGAATGATTAATTTGAGAGAGGCTGTTAGCATTACTCTTCTCTAGCTGTTATGTATTTATCTTCATGTCATTGTATTCTTATAAATACACTTGTTGTACCGTTTTAAATAATATGAACTATCTATCTTTCAATTCCTTTTCCCTCTGTCTTCTCCGGCGAGGAGTTTCTTGGCTTGTATTCTCGCAACAATACCCCTCTCTCCAATCTCTAATTATTTTTACTATTTACTTAAGATTATCAAATGCCAAATCACTCAATTATTCTAAGATTATATTTATTATGGTAGCAATACATTAATTTGAAGATAATTAATTACTAACTACATGATTTCACAAGATCTCTTAAAGTTAATAAATATCTCTTAACCCACAAAAGTATTTAATCATATCTCTTAAAATCTCATAATAAATAGGAATCTCTATGATATCTTGTACTAAAACTTTAATGAAATAAAATTTTGTTGTATAATGTTAGCAAATTTGTTTTTTAGACACTTGCATGGTACTGGGATGTGTGCAAGTGGATTTTGAATTGACTAAATAAATAAATTTAATGTTATTTTTTATTGAAGAAATAAAATATAAACTATTTATATTAAAATATTTTGATAAAATCCTAGTTAAAATAAATATCAAATTCTTTAAATTTATTTCAAATGAATAAAATATATGAAGGTTATAGATGTCACTAAGGGTGATCATGTTACTCCATTCACCCCATGGTAAAGGATTTATATCTAAATTTTATGAGAAACTTTTCTGTTCTTATTCACAATTATTGCTAAATATTCATTATTTGCATTTAAATATTATTTTTAATTTGAAATTTCATAATAAAATCATAATTTATTTTTAACTAAATAATTAGTACCAAACCAAAAAATAAATAAACACTGAAAGTCAATAAATGATCCAACTTGCAAATCTGACCTAAACCTAACAAAAAAAAAGTTGAGTTCAGGTTAAGTTGGGTTTTTTGATTTGTTTAATAAATGGGTTAGATTCAGGTTGACTCGTAAACCCGCTTTTAAACCAAAATTGACCCTTTAGGCTTTAATATATTTTTATCATTTTTTTGGGACATTTAGGCTATTTAAGGCAAACTCATACGCACAATGCATACACAAAGACTTGAATACTAGACCTCTTATATATATTCATCAAATATCTTAAACTTTTCGGCTAATAAGTTACATTTTTTTTTAATCAAAATGGATAAGATTTGGGTCATTCTTTTTGTTAGCTGGTCGGTTTCACTTGATATTTTGACCAGTTTAATAATTAAGTCGTATTTGAATTGATCATATTTGAATTAGATAAATTTTAGATCGGATCGAACCTACAAACCCATTTTAAACTCAAATTATTCTATTCAGAAACCGGATGCAGAATATCATCCAGGAGACCAAACGAGCAAAATATGATATGTCACATTTTGATTCTTCTCAGAACGACATTAGCATCAGCATAGAATAATTAATCCCATTACCTATGCAGAAATATATAAGCATAGAATTTAAAAGACCTAGATTGATAGAATATTGTCCGATATATGTGCAACTTCAGGACGCCAATGACGAGGTGTGGAGGGGCTTTTTAGTCATTTTGCGGTCATGATGGAGGAAAAGCGGTGTGCTACAGAAAGGTCAGTCCGCGCGAATGTGGAGCTCAGTGTTCTCTGACGCCCACTTTCCCTTTTTACCCCACCATATCATGTACAAAGACCATTATACCCTCGCATCCTTCTACTTTGAACTGGCGAGTGAGAGAGGAAGGAAAGCTTTCATTTTTTCTTCTTCTTCCACCATTTCTTACAAACTCTTCTTCTTTTCAGCAGTAATCAACCATCAAATTTTGAGAGCAGGGGAGTGATCGGCGCACGTTAGCACAGGCCATGAGGGCGCATGCTAGTGTCGTTTTTGAGGTGGTGGTGTTGCTGATATGCTTCGAGGTATGGCTAGCCTGTGCGACGTCGCCGGCCAACGCCGGAGACTTGAACAAACAGTTAGCCGTATGGAAGCACCTAAGAAGGCTCAACAAACCTGCCGTGAAGAGCATTCAGGTCTCGCTTGCTTTAATCTTTGCATTCACCAATTTCCTGTCCTGCGAGCGACACTTAAATGGCTGTTTGTGATTGGATCATTGCATGTTTTCTTGGAAGTTTTTATTTTTTTCGCATTAAAGTTATGATTTTGGCTTTTTTTCTTTAGTTTTTTGAACAAAAAATGGGGAGTCCGCTTTTCCATTTCTAGCGGATTTTGCTCAAGCTGGAGCCCCTCTTTTCCTTTTTTTTTTGTATTCACAGTCAAAAGTTCCCTTTTTAATTCTGAAAAAAGGGACAGAAAAAATATAAAATCATTGTTATGTATGCAATTCACCTAACTTAATAGATTATTCAGGAATCTTTCCTTCTTCTCTCTTGTTTTACTGTTATTGTCACTTATTCACAATATTTTAGCTCTCTAAAGTACGCATTGGGTGCTTAACACAACTGTTTGTTCTGTAAATTTTGCAGAGCCCTGATGGAGATATCATAGATTGTGTAAACATAGCTCAACAGCCAGCATTTGATCACCCTTTCCTAAAAAACCACACAATTCAGGTCTCTCTATTTCTCTTTTTCTCTTATCTTTTTTGACGCTTTCCCTATGGAAGCTCCATTAAGTTTTACTTTCTATGTTCAAATTTGATAAGTTTTCCTTCATTTTTTAGTTGAGACCTGGCTTTCATCCTGAAGGCCTTTATGATGAGAGCAAGAGAGCTTCAGATGCAAGCAACAATAGACCCAATACTATAGTTCAGCTCTGGCATCAGAATGGGAGATGCCCTGAGGGCACAATACCCATAAGAAGAACAAGAAGAGATGATGTTCTCAGAGCTAGCTCAGTGAAAAGATATGGAAAAAAGAAGCAAATGAGCTTTCCAAGACTACTATTTGCAGACCCTGACTTCATCAATGAGGGTGGTCATCAAGTATGTTTCTTAGAACTTTGCTCCTTTGCAACCAAAATTCCATTTTTTTTCTTTGCTTTTTTGTATAATTAGAGTTTTTTTAATCTGCTTCCTGATTGTACATATATTTCTTGGCATTTTTGAAGCAATAGACTCTAATAAATTATCATAATGTAAAGCAATATTTCTTACAAAGCATGCTGCAGAAGGATGCCGTCCTCTAAGCATTTAAGAGAAGTTCTTTAGTAGTTCTTCCAAATCTTTTGAATTAATGATGGCATGCAATTTGAGTAAAATACATTTACTACTGGCTGCTATTTTTGATCAATAAGTCGATCAAAACTCAACAAAACTAAATTAACATAAGCTAATAGTGCAATCAATTGACCGGAATTTCTCTCGAATGGAATTGTTTACATAAGTTTGAAACCAGTGAGAAAAAAATTAGGCCTTTTTACAGTAAAGTTGTGACCTTTTGATAACGTTTCTTCTCCCTTTGAGATATTTCTTCTCTTTTTCAAAATTTTCTTCTTTTATTTGATGCAGCATGCAATTGCCTATGTAAATGGGGAGAAGTTTTATGGAGCAAAGGCAATAATAAATGTCTGGGAACCAAATATTCAATTGCCCAATGAGTTCAGCCTCTCCCAGCTCTGGATCCTGGGAGGTTCCTTTGGTCAAGATCTCAATAGTATTGAAGCAGGCTGGCTGGTAGACTCTCTATGATGTTATCCTCAACAGGCATAGAGAAAAGATCTAGTAATTTGTCATTCCACTTGCTTGGAAAATAGATCTACCAACTAATCTTATCTCTTGCTTGCAAAAATAGGTCAGCCCAGAACTCTATGGAGATAATAATACTAGGCTCTTCACTTACTGGACTGTGAGTAAATTCCCAACTGCTTCTATTCAATTTTTTATCAACATTTTCATGTTTTATAATCTATGTGAGGTAATTTGGATTTATGACTTTGAATTGACTAATCTTCATGGAAATGACAGAGTGATTCTTATCAAGCAACTGGCTGCTACAACTTGCTATGCTCTGGTTTCATCCAGATCAGTAGTGAGATAGCAATGGGAGCCAGCATCTTTCCTGTATCTCAGTATGATGGCTCGCAATATGATATCAGTATACTTGTATGGAAGGTAGATGCAAAGCACATCACTATCATATATGAAGAATAATTCTATCACAACCAGAAATCTAACAAAGAATCTTTGACTCTAACATACACAGAAAAGTGGAAAATAATACTATATTGGAAATAAAATAGGAGTTTTGTTTCTAGTATATTAGTAGTGGTCTTTGTTCATCAATTTAAATCTTTTCGGGTTGATCGGCGTGCATCCATTAATGAATTATGCTTAACTTAGGTCCTCAATGCTTCACAACTTCCTAATAAGTGGTTTCAGGGCCCTAATGGTTTGCTTCTGACAAACGTTTTGTGTGGCTCCCGCAAAACATAAGGTGTCTTCTATAATGGTTATGCAAGGTTAAAAAGTGAGTGAATTTTCATGCACATTTCATGTGATTGAGTGAGCTTTTGGTGCATGATATTTGTAGCTCTGAAAAACTTTAATTTTAGGCTTTGTTAGGTACGACTTTTTTGTTGCTCCTTAAAGCAGTTTATAGTATAAAAATTTAAATTTTTGTATTAAAAAACTGCTTTAAGAATCAATAAAAAAGCCGTCCCAAACGAAGCCTTAGTGGGATTGCTTTTCGAGATAGATGACTACCCGACAAACTTTAAGCTAAACTTATGACAGATATTCAACTGCAAAAACTGAATTTTGCATCCAAATCTTTACCAAACCAAACAATCCCTTAAAACTTTCTCTGGATCAGGATCCAAAGGAAGGCAACTGGTGGATGCAATTTGGAAGTGATTATGTTATGGGTTACTGGCCTTCTTTCCTCTTCTCTTATTTAGCTGACAGTGCATCCACTGTAGAGTGGGGAGGAGAAGTGATCAACTCTGAACCAGATGGACAGCACACTGCCACTCACATGGGCAGTGGACATTTTCCTGAAGAAGGATTTGGCAAAGCAAGCTACTTTAAGAAACTCCAGATAGTTGATGAATCTAATAATCTGAAGTCCCCAAAATGGATTAGTACATTCACAGAACAATCAAATTGCTATGATATTCAATCTAACAATAATGGAGATTGGGGTAGTTATTTCTACTTTGGTGGGCCTGGCAGAAATCCCAATTGCCAATAGAAAAAATCTTTACTTAGAGCACACTCCTTGTGTTTTTTATTAGAATTTGATGATCTCCATGTAAGTGGTTGGAGTGAAAGGCAAGGTTGCTTAGTATTTTATGTGCTTGTCTAGCTCTCCTTGCTTCTAGTGATTTGTGCAGATCTGTTGCTGTTTTCATGAAATTTTAGCATCTTTGCATTTGGAAGTGGAACTATTAGGTAAGTTTACAGGGTGTTTAAATGTTTCATTACTTGTCAGTAGGTGAATTTGTTATATTTATGCTTCAGCTTTATAAAAGGTTTTACATGTGATTGTGAAATAGTAGTTGTTGGCTACAGGATTGTGACACAAATCATATTGAGTTGGATTGGCTGCTTTTGCATGGGACTGCAAATAATGTAAACTTTGCATTAGCTACCTCGCAATTTTTACCAATTAAATAATAGAGATCTTTTCTTTCTTTCTTTCTTTGTTTCTTCTCTTGCCTCACAATTTTTCTACTTTTATTGAATATGTCATAATGTTTTGTGAATTAGTGTAGGGTTGGAAATCATAATCATTTAATTAATTAAATATATTTGAATATTTTTATAAATAAGTTTGGAAAAATTGGATTTTGATTTGTTTAAGATTATGAACAGTATGATTAAAAACTCATGAACAAGTTCTTTATGAAGTTCGATTAAAGTTCAATAATATGCTCATATATGGTTTAACTTTTTTTATCTTTTTCTTTAGATTGCAAGCTATATGTTATGCTCTTAAAAAATATTTGTTTATTTAGCAATTTATTCTACTAAAATTTTATTTTTAAGTATAATAATTTATTCATTAATAGGCTCAATAAGATTTGTTGGCCATTAAAAGAGAAGCATAATATTAAGTTAAGTGTTGCAGAGATGAGGATGATTAGGTGGATGAGTGGTTTTATCTTTAGAGATAGGATACGAAATGAGCATATACGTGAAAGGGTTGGAGTAGTTCCAATGGAAGATAATATTAGAGAGAGCCGTCTTAAATAAGATTTGTTTAGTTAACTAACAGGTTGTTCGATAGTAGTACTTATTAATAGGCTTGATAAGATTCATTTGATTAGCTAATGAATTTAGCTTAACCAAACTCAAACAGTCGTGATTTTAAACGAAATGAATTTGACCATTGTGATGAATTCTATAATGGGGCTCATGCTTGAGTATGAGTTTCAGCAAATGAGCTCAAGCTCAAGCAAGCTCCTGCTTAGCTTAGTTTATTTACAGTCTTAAATGGGTGCATTATCGTTGTCATTTCTATCATGATCATTTAGAGTTTATCTTAAGGATTTTATTTATTTTGTTTTGAATGATATTTATACAAAGAGAACTTCATATATGATATGGAACTCATAGGTACTATAAAGGCCAAAAAAATAAATAAATAAATAAAAGTTCAGCTCCTCTTTTCACTTCATTAAAGTTGCCCATCTTCTCCTTCCTCTTGACTTAGAAAATTAAGAAAGTTTTACGTGCATTATCCTTGTTACATCTTTAGATAATTAAATTTAATGATTGTGGGTTCGCTTTGATCGATTTATTGAATATGTCATAATGTTTTGTGAATTAGTGTAGGGTTGGAAATCATAATCATTTAATTAATTAAATATATTTAAATATTTTTATAAATAAGTTTGGAAAAATTGGATTTTGATTTGTTTAAGATTATGAACAGTATGATTAAAAACTCATGAACAAGTTCTTTATAAAGTTTGATTGAAGTTTAATAATATGCTCATTTATGGTTTAACTTTTTTTATCTTTTTCTTTAGATTGCAAGCTATATGTTATGCTCTTAAAAATTATTTGTTTATTTAGCAATTTATTCTACTAAAATTTTATTTTTAAGTATAATAATTTATTCATTAATAGGCTCAATAAGATTTGTTGGCCATTAAAAGAGAAGCATAATACTAAGTTAAGTGTTGCAGAGATGAGGATGCATAGGTGGATGAGTGGCTTTATCTTTAGAGATAGGATACAAAATGAGCATATACCTAAAAAGGTTGGAGTAGCTCCAGAGGTAGACCTAAAAAGATTTGGTTATAAAATATTTGAAATGATCTTTCTTTATTAGATTTAAATGAGAATTTGATTTTTATCAGGACACAATGGCGAGAAAGGATTCATGTAGCCGATCCCACGTAGTGGGACAAAGACTTGATGTTATTGTTGATGTTGTTATAGGCTCAATAAGATTTGTTTAGTTAACTAACAGGTTGTTCAATAATAGTACTTATTAATAGGCTTGATAAGATTCATTTGGTTAGCTAATGAATTTAGCTTAACCAAACTCAAACCGTCATGATTTTAAACTAGACAAATTTGACCATTGTGATGAATTCTATAATGAGGCTTGTGCTTTTCAAAAACAATTTTTTAGTAAAAAAAATTTTTGAATTAGAAAATTTTGTACTAAAAAATCAATTTTCAAAGCAATAAAAAAACCGTTCCAAACAAAACCTTAATTTATTATTATACATGTGTAGCAGATCATCTTTCTTATTCATAATGAGTTTATCATATAGTAGAGTTAACATTCTCTTAATTTATTGATGCATGAACTCTCATATAACAGAGTTCCATAAAGAAAGTCTGTGTTTAGATGAGCTGATGAGGCTGGAAGCTTTAAATGCAACTTCAGCTTAAAAGAGATGGAAATAAAGTACAGCTTTTGATGATCAATGAAGAGAAATTACTGATTATTAAATGAGCTTTTCAGTATGAAAATTTTAATTTTTAAACTAAAAAGTTGTTTTAAGAAGCAATAAAAACTCGTCCAAAATGAACTCTGAATTAAAATTTAGCTATTTGCTGGTCTCTGATCTTGTTAAGAGAAATCAAGTAGCATTTTCAGTAGAACTATGAAGAAAATTATTTGCAGCTTATGAGGGAGGAAGGTTCTTAGAAAATGCTGAAGATATATTTTTATCAGATTAACTTTTATAAGACATAATGATGAGTGAGGGAAGCATTGGCAGTGAGGAGCATCAGTGCAGCAGCTTATGGGTTGCATCATTGCGAGTGTTGAGGGTGGTTGGAGACATGCAGGAGCAATAATGATATTGTCATCAGCTTTTCAAACCACCAGAAAGCTGATAAGATTAAGGAACTGGTTGAGATTTTTTTTTTAAATCTGTTTTTCTTTTTTCTTTTTTTTTTAATTTATGGTAAAAAAAAATTTTAATGATTTAAAAAATTATATTTTACTCATAATAATTTTACAATCACATTTATAAAAATTACATTCATCCCAAATAACTTTAAGGTTTCATTTAAAACAGTTTACTGCTTCTTAAAATAAAATTTTAATATAAAATTTTTACTTTTTTATCAAAAAATTGCTTTAAGAAATAGTAAGAAAGCCGTCGCAAAAAAATTTCTTTATTTGAGATAACCTTTAGGCTTCGTTTGGGATGGCTTTCTCACTGCTTTTAAAAGTAGTTTGTAGTAAAAAATAATTTTTTTCTACAAAAAAGCTGCTTTAAGAAGTAAGAAAAAAGCCGTCCCAAATAAACCTTAGTCTTTTAACTACTTTATCATTGATTTAAAAATTTTTGTGCTTCAAAATTATTTTTAAAAAATAATAAAAAGATGGTCCCAAAGAATATCTACTCGTAATTTTTTAACAACATGATTGGAGTTTTGTGTTCAAAGAAGGTTAGAAGAAGCAAAAATAAGATGAATGAAACATAAATGAAATAATTTTTTAAGAAAAAGAAATAAATAAGATGATAGAAATACACATTAAATAATTTTTTAAGAAAAAAAAGATAAAATAAGATGAAAGAAATAGATATTAAATAATTTTTTAAAGAAAAAGAGAAATTTATAAGTTGGATAGAATTTAAGCAAAAAAAAGTAAGAGAAATATAACTACTAAAAATAATGATAATCAAAATTGTCTTACTGAACATCAGAATTATAAAAGATCCATTATTTGCACAACAGAACTTTTCTGACTTTTTTGTCTTGTAGATGTTGCATTTGAATTGGAATATAAGTAAATGAACTTAACTAAAAGAAAATTATTGTTCAGCCTTTTTCAAAAGGCAAAAAATCATAATATCAAAAAAAAAAAAAATCTATCTATGACTACTTTTACAATCAACCACAAAAAGTAAAAAAAAAAAATCTTAATTTACAACATTTTTAAGACAATCGTATAGCACAATTGGCTTATGCTTCATTTTGAAACGGCTTCTTATCATCTTAGTACTAAAATTTAATTGCAAAAAAATTTTGTATTAAAAAACTGCTTTGAAAAACAATAAGAAAGTAATCTCAAATGAAAGCTTAATCTTGATGTACAGTTTCATGATCTACATGTTGTCATGCAACATGTTACTAAGGTTTCGTTTGGGACAATTTTTTTCTTGCTTTTTAAAATAACTTTTCAATACAAATAATTTTTGACTTTGAATTTTTTGTATTGAAAAGTTGTTTTAAAAAGCAGTACAAAAGATATCCTAAACGAAACCTAACTAGAGAACAAAAACAAGGTGAACTGTATGTTCAAGATGCCACAACTGGAGAGAGAAATTAAAGGTGATCCATTCATGAAAGTTTCTTACTTTCTATTTGAAAAAGTAGTGTTGCAGAGATTACCCAGAGCCAAAAAGAACCAGCTCATCCTCTAGCCCCACCGAAATAGGAAATAGTTGCTCCAGGCCTCCGCAAAAACAGTAGAACTTGTCTCAAAGAGGATCTCTTCATAGCTCAGATTCAAACCGGAGAAAACAAATCTAGGTTCCAACTAAAATGCCATTTCTCTTCTTTCCTAAGCTACCCTGAAATCCAATTCCTTATTCACATGATAAGCTAACATTTAATTCACACGATAAACATAACAGCCACAATAGAACAAATGGCTCGTCTATATAATTAATATTAGGAGAAATTATTAGGTGCAGATACCGGACAGAGAGAATCATCCGGATTTCTCTCTGTCTATAGTAAAAGCGCAGTTACTGTAATAGCTGCGCTTTGATTGCACTTTGACTGCGCTTTTATTGTAGACAGAGAGAAATCCGGATGATTCTCTAATATCCACACGTAATAATTTGCCCTATCCTATATTAGAGCAATACTAATTTTCTTTTTTGTGAAGCAGCACACTGACACAATAAGGGCATAACATAAGCCTTTAGACAACAGAAGCAATTACAATTTACTCTGAAGAAAACTTTGATCCACAACTACCAGGCTAAATAAACGATTTCCTATTGTGTTCTACTGTTCAACTGAAGTGTAAGCATCAGAAAAGTTTAATAGCTGAAACAATAAAAAAAGCTTGGAAAACAGCTCTAATGGAAACTCAAATACAGACACAAGACAACAAAATGGATGGAGCATCACACTTTTGTCTATGGATGAATATTAATATACATTGAGACCAAGTTCTCCAAATTTACATGCTATGATCCCCTCATTTGTATCCAATCTCATACATGAAGGTCCAAAACAAATAGGCATCATGAAGAAAAGATGAACCTACGAGCATTAAAACTGATCTACAAAACACATTGAGCGTTTATTGTTATTGTGATTGTAGCCATGGAGTTCAGATAACAAAGTTCAATATCAAGAATCCAAAAGGGTTGGCCTAGTAGGAGATGATTCACCAAGAGAGACAGAAGCAAGAGAGGATGCCCATACCCGAGCGCTTTTCGCTCCTTTCTGGAAATTTCCAGTCTTGCTGGTGAGGCCGATTTTTCTCCATATCCTCTTCACATCAATTAGAAGTAGAACACGCCCCAGAAGCTGATTCAGTCCACTAAAGATGCCCAAGTCCACATGGAGATGGGTATACAGAGCCCAGGAAGCTTTGAGTTGAGAGAGAACCTTGGGGAGGAAATAAGTAAATGCCCTTAAGAAGACAAAAAGTAGAGAAAATGCTAGATAAGGTTCATTCTTTAGGAATTTCTTGGTTGTTCCCCTCCATGGCTGGAGAGCGCCTGTATTTTCCTTTCCTTGGTCAATAGAGAAATATGCAACAGGATCTTCACCTATAAACAGGTAGCAAATCAAATCAATCAGTATCAAATATACAAGAATGATGGGAAGGTACAATGGGAACCCAGATTATTCAAGTGTGTCCCGTTAAAGACAAGAGGCAAGGAAACAAGAGATGTATAGCATAGCAACTTCTCTAAACAAAGGGGAACCGTAGCCCCTGACTGTATCAGGTTCATCATAGTTTGACATAAATAATTGCCTCGAAATACAAAAAGTAACCAGCAAACAGACTGTCTAAGTATATAAACAACATGAGACCACAAATCCTCCTACAATTAAGACTTTGTTTGGGACGACTTTTTTACTGCTTTCTAAAGCAGCTTTTCAATACAAATTTTTTTAATTTAAACAACCTTTTTAATAAAAAAACTGCTTTAGAAAGCAATTAAAAAGTCGTCCCAAACGAAACCTAAATCTAGTCCCTAATAATAAGATCAGAAAACACATTATTGTGCTTATTAACTCAAGAAAATTGAGATTTTTTTTTTCATTTTTTGAATAAACTCACCTGTATGTTCTCTGTAGAAATCTACCAAGGAATCAAGATCTTTCAATCCATGATACCTTATGCTTGCTGTTCTGCTGGTCAACACAAAGGCAGGAAAACCGTGGATCCCATATCTTGAGAAAACACTGTAAAAAAGTCAAAATATGAAACTTATACTTTGTGGATATAAAATATTTGTTGATGAATGATGGGCAAACAAATCATTAAATAGAAATCAAACAGACATAATTTGTTGTAACTATACCTGGGCATTGCAGAATATTGCTCAACTGCTAAATGCCTTATTTGTGGAAACATGGAGCTGAGTGTATCAAATATGGATCTAAACTTTTGTGAGAATGGGCACCACGATGCATAGAAAAAAACTGAATAATAGGTTCCATCCTGAGCATGAGCCAACTCTTTATCAAGAGTGTCACCATTAACCTGCAATATTGGTGTGTAAAACATTGCTCAAAAGACAACTTTCCTCTATATGCACATGTTGAAGTACGGTTTTTCTTTTGTTCATTGAGAGCTTCACGTTGGGGCAGGCTAATTTTGGTTAGACATAAAGCTTCGGCAACACGAAGGCATCAATTATGCATCATGAAATAATAATTTATTCGATAGAGAATGCCAACCTGTCAACAAGCTCTACATACAAATTAAATAATAGCATTGGCCATGTCCAATCACAACATTTCTCGCAACAAAAAAAAATCAGCAATTGAATATTAAACAGCTTTCGCAATATATTTCAGGCAAAGCAACTAAAGCACAGCGTCAGATAAAACAGATTCTAGAAACTATGTCATAATAGCATACTTTTTCTATTTGACCCAACACAATTCATCAATATACTTATAATCTTAATCTGCTTCAAACAATCATTTTAGAAATTATTCTCCAACAAAACATTAGAATGGTAATTCATGAAAAATCGGATCAAGTATCTGAACTCAACCCCGGATCTTGAATCCCACAAGCACCTGATAATTCAGATGGGACTGTACAAAGAAAAAAAAAATCTAGAATTTAAAGCAAAGTTTACATAGCATAGAAATCATCCGCAAGAACTTATCAACTAGCTGCCAGAGCGTAATAAAGCTCTAATGACAATAGTATGAATATGTGCATGCTGCATCAGAGAATTTTCTTGAAATGATTTTTAAGGCCAAAATAAACTGCATGGATGCGCAAACTTCATACAAAAAACAGCCTTTACGTGCAAGTCAATGCTTCCTTAAGGTCAACCTTAATTCTAGAACCTCCTAATGTGAGATATATCATGTAAAATGATCACAAAAGCACTACAATGTGGTGTTTGCTCCAAAACTTCACCATAATTACCTTATTTCACCCTATTATTTCTTAAACCAATTTTCTTACAAAACAAAGGTAAGAAGTTATTGTTACCGTATTTAAATTATCATATGAGTTAACTATTTATTGTAAGAATTGCATTATTTATTATTGTTATATTCCCTCATTATTAAAAATATTCCTTTCATTGATTTATATTTGTTATTCTTTTATCATGTTTATATATAGGTACATGAATGTTAGCACTACTAAGACAATTTAGAAAGATGTAGTATTCTCACTTCTGAGCGTAATAGTGACAAATTAAGTAAAAGATTCAATTACAAAAATAAGGAAAAAAAAAAAAAGAGAAAGGTTAGCATGCAAATGCCAGGAAACAAAAAAAAAAAAAACAATTAGTCGAATGTAAACCTGAGAGGGAAGCCCTCTATGTTTCATATCCCTCCCTCTATGTTTCATATGATCAAAAAAACTCCATATTTTTTATAGGATTTGTTAAATTATCAAAAACTTGCTTACAATCTGAATGGGGGTGAGAAGAAAATGAAAATTTTAAACGAAGAAAAAAAAGTAAAAAAGAAAGAGAGAAAATGACCAAAATGATCCCTTAACTCTTTAGGTAGGATTAAAATGGTCCTCAACTATTTTAAAAGACCATTTTGGCCCCTCAACTCTTAAAATAGTCAAAATAGTCACACCATCTAAACTATTGGATGTTAAAATTAATGGTATTAAAATTAGCGGTATTTTTGAAATTGCCCTTTGGAATTAATTGGCCTTTTGTGAGTGGGATGTGAAACAAATGTGAAATAATATTTGAAAATTTATGAAACAAAATAGCAGTGCTTTGGAAGCTAATAAGAACTTATGAGATGATGAAATAAATTTGCTCAATTAATTATTGAATATTTTTATCACTAATATTTGTTAGAACAGATCTAAAGATTGTGCACTGTGACTTGTGCATTTGCTCCACTGGTCCTACTACTTGTATGAATTCGCCAAGCTACAATCTCAAATCTTCCCACATATTTTATTTTGTATGCATTTGCCTCCTTATACATGGCCACTTCTGCCGCTTCCATAAAACATCCACACATCGGCTCTTCAAAAGCCCCCTCTTCATCGACTATGGAGCAACATAAGCTACACAAGAAGCCTGCCTTTGCAACCAAAATTTCCAACAACCTATTTGCTTACTCCTCACAATCAATAATAAATTGCTTGTAGAACTTTCATTTTATTCTAGCCATCAACCACCTAACCATGATCACCTTGCTAGTAGTGCCAAACTCTTCATTGATTTCCTTTCCTATAACTCAAGCTTCTCTCCATCTTATCAACCTAATAACTTTTAATTACAAATCTTTTATTGTGCCATATTCAACACCATAAACCTTACGTAACGGCAGGCACCATTAATTTCCGACATACTTCTTCAGGATCATCTTTTATCCCCCCCTCAAATTTCAATGTCAATAGATTAAGCACAAAAAAAGATGCCAGCATATTATGTAGATCATATCATCCCTTAAAGGAGCATGTGCTTGCAGACATCAATCTTACTCATATGAATGTAATAAACTTAATAGATGATAATATACATATTATCGAAGAAAGCATATCGAATCTAATGTGTTTAATTCATATAAAAATGTTAATAATGATAATGTTCATCATCACATTACGCCGACTCATTAGAGGTGTTACAATGGCCAGTCCTGCGAGCCAAAAAAAGTGTAGGATTGCCAAGACATAGGTTTAAGCGGGCTTGCGCGAGGCTTGGCCACACCAGAGCTTGCACGGCTTGAAAGGTCTAGGCCACATTGGCTTAGATTAAGTTATCCTTAAACTATGCCTAAAGAACTAAACAAGCTTCCTACAAGACAAGTTAAATCATAGAAAGCATCACAAAATTACACAAAAGGAATAATCGTTAACTCATAACTTAAATTGGGTCGACATAAAACATCTCAAACAACAACCCTCATAATAAGTATGCAATGTTATCCTAGAATGGTTGAAATTCAAAAAGATCTAAGATAGGAAAGAAATTCAAAATCCAACAATCAACGCTCTCATAAATCACAAAGAGAGATAAGCATGATTTATTTCATAAAATATGATAGGAATTAGATTTGTGCACAGCCAAAAACAGCAATAACAAAGAGAAAACGCATAAGAAATCAACAAGAAAGAATAATATTATGGGCTAATTTTATTGATATCAGCAAAATAAACCAAGATACAAGTTAATCTACTATTTGAGAGATTGATCGACACTCCACAAATCCTAGGCTCCAATAGAGAAAACTCCAAAACATCAAATCACATAATAAAAATAAAACAACCTAATTAATCCAAAATAAACCTTCCTAATTCCCTCCCAAATCTGAATTAAAATCAGTCATCTTTCCCTAAATAAACCATCCTAATTCCCTCCCAAATCTAAATTCAAACCAGCCTATTTTCCCAAGTAAACCTTCATAATTCCCTCTTTATTTTGGTTTTCTATAGGAATTAAAGGTAGAATTAATCCTCTTTGAGCCCCCTCTCTCCTTGCCTGTAGCCCACACTGGTGGGCCCTATAGGCCTCTTCCAATCGGCAGCTAGACTGGCCCCCTTGTTAGGGCCTGGTTGATTGGCTGGAATGGCTTAGCAGTTCCATTAATACTCCCCTCCCAAAGAGCCGCCTTGACCTCAAGGTAGAATGAAAAAAAACTACTATTGAATCATCCAGTATAGTTTCCATGTTGTTTCATAGTCAGGCAGATCCTTTCACTCGATCAACACTTCCTCGGTTGAGACACATGAAATACTAGATGTCTGGTGGAAGTAGGGGGTAGCTGCAAACGATGTGCCACGGTACCAATCCTCTCCACGACCTCCTAAGGCCCATAGTACCATGGAGATAACTTTTCATTTTGAAGGGTGTAATCTATGTTGCACTAAGGTAAGATGTATTGTACCAATACTCGACCTAAGGTAACCACTTCACCAAAGTTTTGGGTGTTTCTAATACAAAATATCTCAAAATAATCTCCATACTCCTGTTCACCACCATGGTCTACCCATTAGCCTATGAATGATATATTGTACTTCTATTCAAAATGGTCCTCTGCATCCTGAATAACACTCTCTAGAAGTTGCTCAGGAACACTTCTCAATACTGTTGTAGGAGTGGTTGAACCATATCTGGTGCTTCTATCTTCTCCCCATCCTCTTCTCCTTCCAAATTATGCAGCTTAACCAAAAATCCACTCTTTCTCCCTGAATTGCACTCACCATGATTTTAAATGAAACCATAATTTTGGACATACTAGAATCCCCTCTAATAACTACTCCCCTCCCCTCAACCTTGAACTCCATCATTAGAGCCTTCCAATCAATCTTAATCTTCCCTAACTTTTGCAGCCACTCCATTCCTACTATCATATATGTGCTCCCCAAATCCAATGGCAGGAAGTCTTCCAATAACTAAACCTCTGAAAGGATTAAAATCACCTCTTTGCAAATTCCTCTACTATTATATATTTTTCTTGTTCCCAACATAACCCCAAACCCCTCATGTCTACTAATTATAGTCCCAACTGATCCACCATCCCGTTGGAAATGAAGTTGTGGGTAGCTCCACTATCCACCAGTACTACCACCTCCTGATGCCCGATCCTCCCCTTAACATTCATGGTGTGGTTCGATGTGAACTTGACCACTGTGTTAAGGGATACCTTTGCAACATCTAGGTGCAGGTGATCATCTTCCTCCTCTACCTCCTCCTCTCCAGCATCTTCCTCCTCATCACAGTCTATTAGGATCTATAACGAATGGTCTTTATAACGATGGCCTGGAACTTGAACGAACTTCTCATCAAACCTAAAGCATAAATCCATGGCGCTCATCTCCTAAATTTCTAACTCCGTCAACCTCTTGAAGTTCCCCATGGTTGAACTCCTTCACCTTTATCCCTTGGGGCATCCTTCTGAATAAGCATTATTTGCACCTTTGGTGCCAGAAATGTAGTGGTTGTGCAATATTCGAGAATTGATGCTATGGCTACTCCTCTCCAAGGAGTTATTATCCTCCATCAGCTAGACTAACTTCATAGCCTTCCATAAGCCGTGTGGTCTCAATACTCGAATATCAAACTTGAGCCCCTTTATAAAGTTCCCCTCTAGCGCAGTCTCTGACAACCTTCTCAATTGGATTGAGAAGTACTCAAACTTCTTCCGGTACTCTATCATCGTCCCCTCATGCACCAAAGCAAAGAACTATTTATAAAAATCTCCTTTCGGATATGTTATAGTATATGGTCTTTGAACTCTCTCCAAATTGGATCGAATCTCACAAGTCTCTCCAGTAGTACCAAAACAAAGTCTTACCCTCTAGACATAGAGCAGCCACAGAGAGTTGTTCATCTTCCATCAAGCCATTAACTGTAAAATATTGCTCCACCCTATAAATCCACCCATGAGCATCTTCTCTCTAAAAAATCGGCATCTTCAACTTTCTCACCCTAAGATCATCACCATCCCAATTGCTTCTTCCTCCTCCAGTATAGCGAGTGTTGTGATCCCTCCATAATTCCATCTCCCCCAAATCAGCTCTCCAATCTTCACCATCCCAATTTATTCACCGGCCATACCCTTTATCCATTCCCCTCCTTGGAAGTGACTCCAAAGATGTCATCTCCTCTTATTCCCCAAAAATTTTCACCTCCCGATCCTCCCACATCATCACTATATTAGGATTATCCCTACTTCCTTATTCGGACAACGGTGCACTTACCTCCCATGATGTTGCCTTGGCTTGAAACTCTAATATCTTTTTCATCATCTCTTTCATATTCAAAATTGTATCATCAATTGCTGAAATTCACTCTATGAATTCATATTTAGGATTTTCAACTTCCCCATAAAGTCTTTCCTCCAACGCATCAACCTTCTTAGCCGTCATAGGTCCCAAAAAAAGGTGCTCTGATGCAAATTTGATAAGAATTTGATCTCCACAAACAAAAATAGCAATAACAAAGTAAAAACACAGTAGAAATCAGCGAGAAAGAATGATATTATAGGCTAATTTTATTGATATCGGCACAACAAACCTAGAACAAATTAATCAACTATTCCAGAGGTAGATCAAAAACAGAGATTAAAATATTAAAAAAAAGAGAGGTAGATCGACTCTCTACAAATCCTAGGAGCCGCTAAGAACAAATCCAAAAAAAAATTACTCCAAAATATCAAATCACATAATGAAAATAAAACAACCTAATTAATCCTAAATAAACATTCCTAATTCCCTCCCAAATCTGAATTCAAATAAATTATATTTCCCTAAATAAACCTTCATAATTCCCTCCCAAATCTGAATTCAAATCAACCATCTTTCCCTAAACAAACCTTTATAATTCCCTCCCAATTTTAGTTTTCTATGGTACGTAATTAAAGGTAGAATTAATCCCCTTTGAGCCCCCCTCTCTCCTTGCCTTCCGCCCACACTAATGGGCCCCACAAGGCTCTTCTGCCCGCCAGCTAGACTGGCCCCCCTTGCTAGGGTTGGGTTGATTGGCTGGACCGACTTACGGAATATTTGTTGATTTTTCCATAAGAAACCCAAAACAAGGGGACAATTAGTATATTTTTAAAAATAATAATCCTAAATTGGTCTTTTTCATCTGATCATAAAGGCTGGATTTCACGCTTTTTGATTCCCAATCTCCTAAGAGATGTGGTAAGGCAAGCTAATGATCCTTCAAAATCTGCACCATTAAATTGCCTTAAGATTCATGACAACTCTCCAATCAAATCAATACTAATCTCAATTCTCAAGGCTTCATTTGGGTTGTCTATGGATGAATATTAATATACATTGAGACCAAGTTCTCCAAATTTACATGCTATGATCCCCTCATTTGTGTCCAATCTCATACATGAAGATCCAAAACAAATAGACATCATGAAGAAAAGATGAACCTACGAGCATTAAAACTGATCTACAAAACACATTGAGCGTTTATTGTTATTGTGATTGTAGCCATGGAGTTCAGATAACAAAGTTCAATATCAAGAATCCAAAAGGGTTGGCCTAGTAGGAGATGATTCACCAAGAGAGACAGAAGCAAGAGAGGATGCCCATACCCGAGCGCTTTTCGCTCCTTTCTGGAAATTTCCAGTCTTGCTGGTGAGGCCGATTTTTCTCCATATCCTCTTCACATCAATTAGAAGTAGAACACGCCCCAGAAGCTGATTCAGTCCACTAAAGATGCCCAAGTCCACATGGAGATTGGTATACAGAGCCCAGGAAGCTTTGAGTTGAAAGATAACCTTGGGGAGGAAATAAGTAAATGCCCTTAAGAAGACAAAAAGTAGAGAAAATGCTAGATAAGGTTCATTCTTTAGGAATTCCTTAGTTGTTCCCCTCCATGGCTGGAGAGCGCCTGTATTTTCCTTTCCTTGGTCAATAGAGAAATATGCAACAGGATCTTCACCTATAAACAGGTAGCAAATCAAATCAATCAGTATCAAATATACAAGAATGATGGGAAGGTACAATGGGAACCCAGATTATTCAAGTGTGTCCCGTTAAAGACAAGAGGCAAGGAAACAAGAGATGTATAGCATAGCAACTTCTCTAAACAAAGGGGAACCGTAGCCCCTGACTGTATCAGGTTCATCATAGTTTGACATAAATAATTGCCTCGAAATACAAAAAGTAACCAGCAAACAGACTGTCTAAGTATATAAACAACATGAGACCACAAATCCTCCTACAATTAAGACTTTGTTTGGGACGACTTTTTTACTGCTTTCTAAAGCAGCTTTTCAGTATAAATTTTTTTAGTTTAAACAACTTTTGTACTAAAAAAACTGCTTTAGAAAGCAGTTAGAAAGCCGTCCCAAACGAAGCCTAAATCTAATCCCTAATAATAAGATCAGAAAACACATTATTGTGCTTATTAACTCAAGAAAATTGAGATTTTTTTTTTCATTTTTTGAATAAACTCACCTGTATGTTCTCTGTAGAAATCTACCAAGGAATCAAGATCTTTCAATCCATGATACCTTATGCTTGCTGTTCTGCTGGTCAACACAAAGGCAGGAAAACCGTGGATCCCATATCTTGAGAAAACACTGTAAAAAAGCCAAAATATGAAACATACTTTGTGGATATAAAATATTTGTTGATGAATGATGGGCAAACAAATCATTAAATAGAAATCAAACAGACATAATTTGTTGTAACTATACCTGGGCATTGCAGAATATTGTTCAACTGCTAAATGCCTTATTTGTGGAAACATGGAGCTGAGTGTATCAAATATGGATCTAAACTTTTGTGAGAATGGGCACCACGATGCATAGAAAAAAACTGAATAATAGGTTCCATCCTGAGCATGAGCCAACTCTTTATCGAGAATGTCACCATTAACCTGCCATATTGGGGTGTAAAACATTGCTCAAAAGACCAAACACAATTCATCAATATACTTATAATCTAATGTTTTGTTTGGGACAGTTTTTGTACTATTTTTTAAAACGGTTTTCTAGTATAAAATTTTCAAAATTTTCAAATTTAAAATTTTTGTACTAGAAAGTTGTTTTAGAAAGCAAGAAGAAAGCCATCCCAAACGAAGCCTTAATCTGCTTCAAGCAATCATTTTAGAAATTATTCTCCAACAAAACATTAGAATGGTAATTCATGAAAAATCGGATCAAGGATCTGAATTCAGCCCAGGATCTTGAATCCCACAAGCACCTGATAATTCAGATGGTACTGTACAAAGAAAAAAAAAATCTAAAACTCAAAGCATAGTTTACATAATTACATAGCATAAAAATCATCCGCAAGAACTTATCAATTAGCTGCTTGAGCGTAATAAAGCTCTAATGACAATAGTATGAATAAAGTGCTTGGATGTGCAAACTTGATACAAAAATCAGCCTTTACATGCAATTCAATGCTTCCTTAAGGTCAACCTTAATTCTAGAACCTCCTGAGATATATCATGTAAAATGATCACAAAAGCACTACAATGTGGTGTTTGCTCTGAAACTTCACCATAATTACCTTATTTCATCCTATTATTTCTTAAACCAATTTTCTTCCAAAAGAAAGGTAAGAAGTTATTGTTACCGTATTTAAATTATCATATGAGTTAACTATTTATTGTAAGAATTGCATTATTTATTATTGCTATATTTCCTCATTATTAAAAATATTCCATTTATTGATTTCAATTTGCTATTCTTTTATCATGTTTATATATAGGTACATGAATGTTAACACTAATAAGACAATTTAGAAATATGTAGTATTCTCACTTCTGAGCGTAATAGTGACTAATTAAGTAAAAGATTCAATTACAAAAACAAAAACAAGAAAAAAGAGAGAAGTTAGCATGCAAATGTCAGCAAACAAAGAAATAAACAATTAGTCGAATGCAAAACCTGAGAGGGTAGTCCTCTATGTTTCATATGGTCCAAAAAACTCCATAATTTTTTATAGGAATTGTTAAATTATCAAAAACTTGCTTACAATCTGAATGGGGGTGAGAAGAAAATGAAAATTTTAAGCAAAGAAAAAAGGAAAAAAAAGAGAGAAAATGACCACAATGATCCCTTAAATCTTTACGTAGGACCAAAATGGTCCTCAACTATGTTAAAAGACCATTTTGGCCCCTCAACTCCTAAAAAAACCAAAATAGTCCCCCCATCCAAACTATTTGATGTTAAAATTAATGGTGTTAAAATTACGGGTATTTTTGGAATTGACCTTTGGAATTAATTGGCCTTTTATGAGTGGGATGTGAAACAAGTGTGAAATAATACTTGACAAATTATGAAACAAAATAGCAGTGCTTTGGAAGCTAATAAGAACTTATGAGATGATGAAATAAATTTGCTCAATTAATTAGTGAATATTTTTATCACTAATATTTGTTAGAACAGATCTAAGGATTGCTCACTGTGACTTGTGCTTTTGCTCCTTTGGTCCTACTACTTGTAAGAATTTGCCACGCTACAATCTTAGATCTTCCCACATATTTTATTTTGTATGCATTTGCCTCCTTATACATGGCCAGTTGGCCACTTCCGCTGCTTCCATAAAACATCCAAACATCGGCTCTTCAAAAGCCCCCTCTTCATCGACTATGGAGCAACATAACTGATAGGACTTGAGGATCAAAACAACACATAATAATATAAAAAATAACAAGTCACTCCAAATATATTCAGAAATAACACAAAGAGAGTTGTTTTTACTAATACCAAGCAAAACAAGACAAGATACAAGTTGATTCACTGTTCGAGATGTGAATCGTTTCTCCCACAATTCCTAGCAGCTAATAGGAACCCAAAACCTCACAAAAACTGCTGCAGAAATTCCAAACATAACATAAAAAACCCCAACCCACCATAATCTCCCCCCTTAAATAGCTCAAAAGCCCCCTAATAAATGCCCCTTATATCTTTACCAAAGAATCCCCTCCCAAAGACTCTTCTCCTATAGGTGATAAAAGAGGTCCTGGGCCCCACCTATGCAGCTGGACTGCTGCTGCCACCTGTATCAATAACCTACACCAGAAGCCTGTCTCTACAACCAAAATTTCCTACAACCTCTTTGCTTACTCCTCACAATCAATAATAAATTCTTTGTAGAACTTTCATTTTATCTAGCCATCAACCACCTAACCTTGATCATCTTGCTAGTAGTGCCACACTCTTTGTTGATATTCTTCCTATAACTCAAGCTTCTCTCCATCTTATCAACCTAATAACTTTTAAATGCAAATCTTTTATTGCGTCATATTCAACACCAAAAACTTTTCATAAGGGCAGGCACCATTAATTGCTGACATACTTCTTCACGATCATCTTCTATCCACCACTCAAATTTCAATGTCAATAGATTAAGCACAAACAAAAGATGTCAACATATTATGTAGATCATATTGTCCCTTAAAGAAGCATGTGCTTGTGGACATCAATATGACTCTTATGAATGTAATAAACTTAATAGATGATAGCATACATATTCTCGAAGAAAGCATATCGAATCTAATGTGTTTCATTCATATAAAATTTTTAATAATGATATGTTCATCATCACATTACGCCGACTCATTAGAGGTGTTACAATGTCCAATCCTGCAAGCCAAAGGCAGTGTAGGATTGCCAAGACATAGGTTTAAGCGGGCTTGCATGAGACTTGACAACGCCAGAGCTTGCACGACTCGAAAGGTCTTGGCCACCTTGACTTAGATTAAGTTATTCTTAAACTATGCCTAAAGAACTAAACAAGCTTCCTACAAGACAAGTTAAATCAAAGAAAGCATCAAAAAATTACACAAAAGGAATAATCATTAACTCAGCACTTAAATTGGGTCGACATATGACATCCCAAACAACAACCCTCATAATAAGTATGCAATGTTATCCTAGAATGATTGGAGTTCAAAACGATCTAAGATAGGAATGAAATTCAAAATCCAACAATCAACACTTCTCATGAATTACAAAGAGAGACAAACTTAAGCATTGATTTATTTCATAGAATATGATAAGAATCCAATATGTACACAACAAAAAACAACAATAACAAAGAGAAAACGCAGTAGAAATCAACAAGAAAGAATAATATTATAGGTTAATTTTATTGATATCAGCACAACAAACTAAGATACAAGTTAAGCTACTATTTAAGAGATAGATCGACTCTCCACAAACTCTAGGCGCTGCTAGGAAAAACTCCAAAGAAAATTACTCCAAAACACCAAATCACATAATAAAAATAAAACAACTAATTAATCCAAAATAAACCTTCCTAATTCCCTCTCAAATCTAAATTAAAATCAGTCATCTTTTCCTAAATAAACCATCCAAATTTACTCCCAAATCTGAATTCAAATCAACCTTTTTTCCCCAAGTAAACCTTCCTAATTTCCTCTCAATTTAGATTTTCTATAGTAATTAAAGGTAGAATTACACCCTTTGAGCCCCCTCTCTTCTTAACTGTAGCCCACACTGGTGGGCCCTATAGGCCTCTTCCACCCGCCAGCTAGACTGGACCCCTTACTGGGGCCTGGTTGATTGGTTGGATTGGCTTAGCCGGTCCATTAATACTCCCCTCCCAAAGAGCTACCTTGACCTCAAGGTGGAATGAAGAAAACTACTGCTGAATCTTCCAGTACGGTTTCCATGTTGCTTCATAGTCGGGCAAATCCTTTCACTCGATCAACACTTCTCTAGCTTCTCTGGTTGCCGAGCGAACTCCTCTCACTTCCATTGGCTCCAGGATCAACTTCATTTCTTCTGTCAAGGTCATCGGCAGCGTTGCTGATAGATTGTGTTCGCCAATAACTTTCCTAGGCTGAGACGCATGAAATACTGGATGTCGGGTGGAAGTCGGCGGTAGCTGCAAACGATATGCAATGGTACCAGTCCTCTCCATAAACTGCTACGGCCCATACTATCGTGGAGATAACTTTTCATTTCTTCTTCGAGCTAAGGTCTTCTCTCTGTAGGGTCAAATCTTCAAAAACACCTTATCACTCACCTTGAACTACACATCCCTTCTATGCCCATTAGCTTGCTTCTTCATAATTTGTTCTACCCTCAATAGGTGCCCCTTTAGCTCTCCCAATATCCTATCCCATTCCTCCAACTATTGTTTGATTGATGAAACTAGAGTGCTCTTGGTCCCATAATATACTAGTTAAGGAAGGCCTTTTCCATAAAGGATTTTGAAGGGTGTAGTCTATGCTGCACTAAGGTAATTTACATGTACCAGTATTCGATCTAAGGTAACCACTTCATCCAAATTTTGGGTGTTTCTGATACAAAATATCTCAAACAATTCTACATGCTCCTGTTCACCACCTTGGTCTATCCATCAGGTTATGGATGATATATTTTACTTCTCTTCAAAAAGGTCCTCTACATCCTGAATAACTCTTTCTAGAAGTGGCCCAGGAACACTTCTCGAGATTGTTGTAGGAGTGGTTGAACCATGTATAGTGCTTCTATCTTCTCCCCATCCTCTTCTCCTTCCAAATTATGCAGCTTAACTAAAAATCCACTCTTTCTCCCTAGATTGCCCTCACCATAGTTTTGAGTGAAATCAAAATTTTGGACAGACTTGAATCCCCTCTAATAACTACTCCCCTCCCCTCAACCTTGAACTTCATCATTAGAGCCTTCCAATCAATCTTGATCTTCCCTAACTTCTGCAGCCATTCCATTCCTACTATCACATATGTGCTCCCCAAATCTAATGGCAGAAAGTTTTCAAATACCTAAACCTTTGGAAGGCACACAAAATGCCCTTCCTAGGATAAAGAAAATACATCAAATTCTCAAAAAGCTGACAAACTACAATTTAAACGACAAACAATAAACTTTTTAAATAAAACATGACACTTACAACAAAGGACGCTTACAAACCCTTAAATAAAAGCTTCTAAAGTTGCATTTCTTGAATGAGAAGACAGGTACTGATGGGGTGGATACTTGAGGGAAGAAGAATGAGATTAGAAGCCGAGACAAAGAGAGGAGAAGCTCGCAAGCCTTCCCAAGAAGTAGAAGAAGAAGAAGTAGATTAAGCTCTCAAGCTTTCCAAAAACCCTCAGGTTTTCATGTCAAAAAATCACATTATATCACTCTTGAATCTTGACTTCGTATTTCTTCATAATCACATCTCGTTCTCGTATGAATTGGTCCTGCAGAAATTTCCTTTTCTTCACGAATTTCTATGTACTCATATGCAATTTCTTCTGTAATTTATATAACTCATTTTGGAGTGGGTCTGTTGATCTTCCCTCTGTCAGAACCTAACTGTCCATTGGAGTTTCGAAAGTTGGATCAACTAACTGATTATCTTCCATGACAAACTCAATTTTTTCGTGATTTTCCATTATTCTAAACACTTAAAAAAGACACGAAACAACCTAAGAAGACACAAACCTAGGCTCTGATACCAAATTGATGCAAGCAAAAATTTGAGGTTTTTCTCAAATTTTTGCTTGCATCAAGTGAAAGCCGTCCCAAAACGAAGCCTTAGATACCACCCAAGATATATGACATCAACATGAAATTTTATCTAAATAATGAACATAACTTATAGCATCTGACAAATATCACTAAACCTAACACATATCATTTGTCTAATGAAAATGATATCTTGATACCATCGAAATAAAAATAAAAATGAACCAAACAGGTTCTAGAAGCAAAGAAATAGATGTAAAACAACTAACCCAATCTAACCTCCATACGAAAATGATGTGTGCACGTTAAACCTAAATATTTACTCCAAAACCTAAAAACCAATGAAAGACAGCTCCTAAATCATTGAATCTTCTTATATGAATAGATGATCATCAAAAAGATCAACATTTTTTTTTCTTTTGCAGTCTTTTCCGGTACGCCCCGCCACACCTCAGTTCATTACATCAAAATTCCTGGAAATAAGGATAAAAGCTAGCAATATATGTCAGCTCAAGAACATCTGGGAAGGAAAAGAGCAACTAAAGAAGCCATAGCGAAACATAAGATAACTCCAGCACCTATTCAACATCTATCCTTGGAAAATTACAGTCAAACTCAGACAAATAACAGTAAATTTCTCGCATTGAATACACAAAACGTCACAAAGTTAACATACGGCACACAATTTTACAATCCCTTTCCCCAAAATTTTCCCTTCAAAGTAAGAGTATCATAAAATAAATGAACAACCCGCTGATAAATTAAAAGCATTAGTTACCCCCGGCAAAGAAAAATCCAAACCCCCATGAAACAAAATGAAAACCCAATTGACCAGAAGCCCGAGCTGAGAAAAATCTCAAGCCACCAGAGATAACTCAGCTCAAAGTCGCCCACTTTCAAAGCTAGCATGAACAAAACAATTTATTGTAATCTAATCATAAAATTATCAAACGCGTTTCAATGAAAACCTAGAAAACACAACGCACATCCATAGAGCTTGAATGGGAGAAAGCTCGGCAGATCATACCTCGTCAGAAAAAGAACGCTCGATCCAAAGAGGGCACTGCGGCGATCTCAGAGCTTCCACTACTCCGACTACGTCCGATCGAGGACAGATCAGCGGCGCCGCAAAAGAACCGCGACAAAGTGTTAAAGCTAGAAATGAGAAGGGGAGCAGGAAGACGACGAGACAGCGAGATACCGACATAGATGGAAAGAAAATCGCTCCAAGGGGAGATGTGATGAGAAATCGAACTGAAAATTCTGGAACTGCCTCTCTCTCTGTCTCTTTCTCTATTCCCCCCAAAATTAATCGCTTTAACGCTCGGGCTGATGAAGCTCCCCACGACCAAACAATGCTGGACAGGTTGACCACTAGATTTACGAAAGTACCCTCGGAAAGCATGAGCCAAGCCAACATCAGATTTTTTTTAATAATATATTGATTATCAATATCTAGAATTAATTTATATTTTGGAGTCTATTTAATTTTACCTTCAATAAAGTTATTTTTTAATTTTAAATGGTGTTTTACTTTTTATCACATTGTAATTTTTAATAATTTATTTTAATGATTCAATCTTAATTCTTCATATTATTTTTTTATTATAAATTTAATAAATTTACTATAAAATATTGATAATTATTATAAGTTAGAATACTCACTAATTTAAAAAGGAGGACATATCATCTTAGTATTTTATAAAGATTATATATATATATATAGGGCTGCAAGCGAACTAAACGTTCGACGAGCTACTCGTTGTTCGGTTCGATTAAAGCTCGTTTGTGACCATTTAATTAACTAAACAAACAAACTTGAAAACCATTGAACTCAAACCTCTGGCTTCTTTTCAATTCCTTGTCCAATTATGTAATTCTATGAGATAAATCTATGGATATAGAAAAAAACCCTTGGTATAAGAATCCAAATAAACCTTATACGTCATCACAAAATTAGGCTTGATCGGGCAACTGAATCTCGAGCAAACGCTAGTTGAAACTTCAAAAAATTAAACTCCGGAGTAATATGAACTTCCGATTTCAGCGAGCTTACAGTCAAACTGAGCGTCGGAAATACGAAACCCAACGATCACCAAGATCGACCAATACGAGCCCAAATGAGTCTGAATCAAGGGCTCAAAGGCTGTTGGAAGGTTCAAACAGAATTTGAGTTACCAAACGGACTCCCGATTTTGACGAGCTTATACTCGAATTCGAGGGCTTCGAGAGACGAATCACGAGCCCAAGATCACAGAATTTTCGACATCAATAGGCCTCCAAAATGGGCACGCAACGAACGGGTGCTATGGTCATATAGTTCAATATCGGCCGTCGCATTTGACCACTCGCCTATTCCGCCCTTGATTCATCGCCTATTTTACGGGCCTGCCACTCCAGAAAATCTATAAAAAAATAGAGCCCTTCATTTCTTCACAAGAAGGATCGAAGCAAAGAGAGAAAAGAGAGAAGAGGAATGGAAGGAGGGCTTCCTCCTGAACAGCCTCCGGAAACCGGCGAACCTCGCCGACCACCCTGCGTACGAGACCTCGCCAAGTGAATACGTCGACCGACCAGGCAAACTACTACGGACCAATCGCGCAAGGAATCTCGCGGACCCCGCAGAACCTCGCCGACCACCGCAGGAGTGATCTCGTCGGGACACCGCAGGAATCTCGTCGGACCACCACAAAACCTCGCTGGACCACCGCCTTAGACCCGACGTTCATCCTCAACATCTGCCAAAGACCGACTGTTCATACCCCATCGTCGAACATCCTGCCGCAAGATGACCGACAGTCTTTGGTTCAAGGCCCTGACTAACTCACAGTCCTACATCTCCTGCTCAAAGACCCGACGTCTTGTTTCAAGGGCCTACGACGTTAGTCCCTATCGTCCTGAGCCATGTAAGACCGACGTCTTGTCTTAAAGGGGAACCCGATCCTTAAGCTCCAGGCACCGTAGACTCTCGAACTCCTGTTAATACTGGGCTCTCTCCAAGCTCGGATTCAAACTGGGATAAATCTCAAACGACACATAGACAGCGCGGCGGCGACCGGACTTCCTATCCTCCTAACCCGTCCTACTCAGGCATAATCACTTCCAGTGGACCTGGATTACACGCTACTCTGGTCGCTCGACTCTCCGATCTTTATTCCAGTAGATCAACGTTTCAGACTCAACAGGCCTACTCTACGGTCTTCGTCTTCGTCGCTATCCCATCCATCACACAGAACAACTGAGTCTTTCTGACCCCAAGTCTCTCCTGCCGCCTACGCGTCATTCGTGTCTCGACCACACTTGCCGATCCTACAGACAACGGTTCTTGTTCTGACCCGCCCTGGACGGCCTTGCGACCGTCTACAGTCCCGACTGAGGTCCTACAGACAAAGCCTGATATGTAACTACCTATCCATGTATATAGCTTAATCGTATATATGATGTAACATCTGTAGGCTACTCAATCCAAGGCCTTCCGCTAAGGAAGGGCCTCAATTTGTAATCGACTCACAACATACTAGTGGATATCATTTCAAACTGGGCCAGGCCCGTGGGTTTTTCCCCCTTTTCAGGGGTTTTCCACGTAAAAACTCTCTTGGTGTCCTCTTATGAATGCTACACCCTCTTCACTTATCTGCTTGTGTGCTGGATTTTCGTACAATGCTAAACGCTAAACTAAATATTTCTCTACCGCCGCGAATATTCCAGAACGAACAAACTAAATCAAATTACTTACAGTAAAAAATCACGCCGACTCCTATGAGCCTATTTTGCTTATTTGTTTGGAATTGTAATGTGTCTCATTCATATGCTGAATGAATGAGAAATACTATATATGGACTTTGCGAATGTTCTAGCGACAGCAACATGATCAAGAGAATAGAGTTTGATTGTTTAAAACACTTAGTTAGTAATTAAAACGACTGCCATATGAATCCTATTTTAGTCCAAAAAGTGAAATTTGATGAGGATGAACCTATATATATATTATATACCTTGAGTATACTATACTATACTATACATAAATAAGGATGAAAATAGAGATAGAGGGGCTTGTGTGCCAAATATAATAAACAGAGTAGCGGAGGCCCGAGTGTATGGTGAGGTGTTCATGGTGTCTCGTGTTCCCTCTCTCATAATAGCTATAGATCATCGTACTAAGTTTGATTGCTACGCTCATAAATGCTTTTTCGAAGCCTGTCTTATATAGTTAGTTGTTCATGTGTTGAACGCCGGAAATTTATCAGGTATTATTTTAAATCTCAGGTATTGAGAAAATTGAATTTGAGTGTTCAGGTTCTGAGTATACAATGGTTCGAGAGTCATGTTCGGTTAGCCTTATGAGCTATCGTTCGCGGGGTATTTATATTTTATTTAAAAATAATTGATATTTCTCTCTCAAAACTATCTCAAAAAAACTCTGAAGTAATCTTATGATACACTCTATATTCTAAATGAATATTTGGCACAGGTTTATAATAGACCAAATCACAATTAATATATCTGAGTTTAACATTAATTCTCCTTAATAGTTCAAAATAATTTAGAGAATTATATTTTAATCGAGCTTATTCACGATTCAAAATTCTGGAACGTAGAAATGCAGACTGTCTTCTTAATTGATACTGAAAGCATTGCTGTATATAGATTGCGTTAACTTAATGATGTTGTATTTGCGACATTCGCTCAAATGAGCTGGGGGAACGCATTAGTTTTCAGGCGTTTGTTTATTTAAGGAATCTAGATAATTAAAATATTTTTCAGTTTGTTTGTGTGTTAGTCTAACTTAAACGATCACAACAGTTTAATCGACGAACAACGAGTAGCTCGTCGAACCTTTTTGGTTCGCGTTGCAGCCATATATATATATATATATATATATATATATATATATATTATTAATTAATAATATAATCTTTATTAAAATCTAAGATGATTTATGTCCCTCTTTTTTAAGTCCGGTGAGTATTTAACTTATATTGATACGTCATTCACAAAAATTATCATTGATCGGGCACGGAATTCGGGCAGAGAATTTGCGCTTCAGGCGAACTTCAAAAAGAGTATGAGACATGTCCCGGGGCATCTGAACTCCGATTTCAGCGAGCTCTAACAGGTCACATGAGCGTCTTCGGAGATGATGCGAACCCAACGGCACCAAAGATTCAACCCAATCCAAGTCCCAAATGAGTCGAAATCCAAAGTGGGTTCAAGCGCCGTTGGAAGGTTCAAAACCGCAATTTGAGTTACCAAACGGTCTATCGCGCGATTTTGCAACGAGATGTATACTGCGAACTCTGGAAGGGCTTCGACGTGCGAACTCCTACCTTGAGGCAAGATCATCACAATTACAAGATCATTAAGGCCAATTCATGTCCATCGAACGGGATGATCAAAGGATTCGTAATCGGCCGTCCATTCAAACCACTCCTGTTTTGCCCTTGTCTCGCGCCTATTTACTGCTATGCGACTCCAGAAAACTATAATAGAGGCCCTCGATTTTCCGTGAAACGGGGACTCAATGTTGAGGAGAGCAGAAGAAGAAAGAGAGTGAGAAGGAGTGTACAAGATGGGAATAGGGGCAGAGAGGTGTCCTCACCCTCCTCGCAGCAGACCACCTTCGCCGGAAGTTTTTTCCTTGCCCGCCTTTGGAGACGCCGGAACCTCTGCGGATTTTCAGGAAATATCGCAGGGAAATTCGCAGGGATTGGAATTTGTTGGAAGAGATAAGGTGTAATTGGCTCTCGTAAATGTCTTAGTGCGCGAAGAGCGTTGCTGGCGGGAAGAAATGGCGCGATGGAGGGGCCATAATGATAGAGAGAAGAGAAGTAGTTGGTAATCACAAAAACGAAGTTGAAATTTGCAAGCTGCAAGGGCCGCCGGTTGGTTTTTGCCATTGTGTAGACTTTTCTCCACGAGATAAAAACTCTTGGTGTTACGAACTACGTAACGTATCTCTACTTCTGTTTTTGTGGTCTTATTAACTTGCGACGAGCGCTAACGATTCTGATGACAGTGGTGACATTTAGACGTCCTACCGCCCGCGTGTATTTTCTTAACCAACGCAGACAATAATATTATCGAATATTTTATAGTAAATTTATTAAAATTCTATAATAAAAAAAAATAATATCAAGAATTAAGATTGAATTAAAATAAATTATTAAAAAATTACAATGTTGATAAAAAGTAAAACACCATTTAAAATTAAAATTAACTTATTGAAAGTAAAATTAAATAGACTCCAAATATTAATTAATTTAAGATATGATAATCAATATATTTATAAAAAAATCTGATGTTGGCTTTTGCTCATGCTTTCCGAGGGTACTTTCGTTAATCTAGTGGTCAAAACCTGTCCAGCATTGTTTGGTCGTGGGGAGCTTATCAAGCCCGAGCGCT
>NW_021319283.1:482576-521555 GCF_001605985.2 Dendrobium catenatum | reverse complement strand
ATGAGTCAGATGACTATTAAATATTAAAATTATTCAAATATGATGTAATAATTAAAATTTTAAAAGTGAATACACAATTAACTTGATTAAAGCTCATGAACTAGCAAGATTACGACTCATCATAAAGCTCATTTAAAAAGCTCAATTAATCATTAATATGAATATAATTATATAAATATTCAACTGGTTTAAAAATAAAAAAATTAATAATATATATATATATATTTTAATAAGAATAATAGTTAATATAATATGTAAAATTTATAGCATAAAATAGTTTTTGTTCTTAACTTTCACAAATACGCGACCCAAATTTGTAGCCCAACCCAATTTCATTGTTTAACTCTTATATAGAATTCTTACATATTTTTTAGGCTTCGTTTGTGACAACTATCTTATTGCTTTCTAAGACAGCTTTATAGCAAAAAAAATTATACTAGAAAGTTGTTTAGAAAAAGTCGACGTAAAGTTATCCCAAATGAAGCTTTTAGGGTTCTCTTGGGACAACTTTCATTCTGCTTTCTAAAGCAGTTTTTTAATACAAAAAATTTTAGTTCAAAAAATTTTGTACTAGAAAATCACTTCAAAAAATAGTAAAAAAATTGCCTCAAATGAAGCCTTAGGCTTTGTTTGGGACGGTTTTTTTATTACTTCTTGAAGCAGCTTTTTAGTATAAAAATTAAAATTCTTATACTAGAAAGCTGCTTCATCAAACAATAAAAAAGCCGTCACAAATGAAGCCTTAGTCTCACATCATATATGAGTTTTAAATAGTATTCTTTATATAGTGTAAATCACAAGTAACTAGTAACAAACCAATCTATGTGCCAACTATGTATCCTTGTTGAATTTGCTATGATAGGTGGGCCACGATGATTGATGACAATGATTATTAATGTTAATCGTCGAGCAAAGCTTTAATATCCTTTGAATTTGTGAGCTTCTCCAACTCTAATATCCTTTAAATGCATAAAGAATGATGTTGGTCTACTTATAAATTTTTATAGTTAAATACTCCATTTCTCTTAATTATTTGATATTCTTTAAGCATTTAAGAGTCTTAATAATATTAAAGTTAAGCAAACTTAGGCGCATTGGATCCTTCTCATTAAGACACTGATTGACTATAAGCACGCAATATCAGAGATCGTTCGTTTCTTCGAAAAAATATTGTGAAATTTTCAACTTTATTTTCAAGTGATTGATTTAGGACAATTTGGAGTAAAATCAATGCACTAATGTTGTCATTTGCTCGTCTTGTCAGACTATTCATTTCGGCTATAAGCTTATTAAAATCAATGTTTGGATGGTCTACAGTAGATTTTGGAAGTTTGTAGTTCATATTTGCATTAAGATTTGTACTTTATCACGTGAATTTTTAATGATATATTTGACAATCATATATTATGTTTCTCTTTAAGTAGGTTATCCATGATCATGAAGCTTTCGCGAAAATTTGATGCAATATAACATCTTTTTAAATACATTTTAATAGAACTTAGATTTATGACATGCCTTGTTTAAAAAAGTAAATTTACTTTAAAAACTTTGTCAAATGAGTGTGAAGGTCAAATTTGACCTAGGTGGTTTGTGGAGGGGGCCATTATTCTTTTTTAATCTTAGAGATGTCAATAAACGACATAGCGTGATAAAAACACAAATCCAACTCAAAAAATTCTAGTTTGGGTTAATAAAAAAAAATTAAAGTTGGGTTTATGTTAAAATATTTATTTGATTAAATTTGATGTTAGATTCAAATTGACCCAAAATTGATCCAATTAATATTTGTGTTCAGTTTAAATATGTCAAATTTGGGTTAAGGATATCATTTTCAAGTTAAATGGGTCATGTTCGGGTTAAGCGAGCTATTTTGATCTAAATGTTTGCATGGTCTATACTACAAACGGTTTAAACTAGTCATCTTTGGGTTAGTTAGGTCTGGGTTAGGTCACCTTTGTATCAATTAATTTGACATGTATATTAAAAATTCATATTCAAGTCAAGCATATTTGTGTCGAGTCAACTTCGAATTAGATTCAAGCCTGACTCGCTAAGCATGGCTAATATCCCTAATTTTCTTTATAACATTCACATTATTAAATGACAATAAAACTTAGTATTTGTGCATGTGTCAATTTTGAAGTGTGTCATGTGCCAATGGTAGCTAACTTTGAAAACAAATTTTAACCTAATTTTGTGATAAGTACAAGTAAATACATTGATATTTTTATTTTTTTTATGCAATGAACTCATGAATGACATATTATCTTTTTTTTATTATTGTTTTGGAGGCCACCTTCAATGCTCCATGTGCCTCTTGATTATGAAAAACATCAACTTTAAATGCAAACACATAAGTAATGGCTTGTAGTGGGGCCCATCCCCCCCCCCCCCCCCCCCCCCCCCCCCCCACATCCTGTCAACCACATTAGAACTAGATATTATAGCTACTTAGTTAAGAAGTATAAGTTGCTTATTTAAAAATATTATAAATATATTAAAAAATCATAATTCAAATTATTCTAAGTTATCTCGATATCTTTATCATTCTTATTAGCAATAACTATTTTTAATCATACCTTTATAAGATTTAAAATGACTGAATGTTCTCGCTCTAGAGCTGGCTACGTCAAATTGCTCAAAATATTGCTAGGTTAGGACGTTGATCGGTGACAAGGTTTAATGATGATGCATCAATGGAGTGATGATAAAGTCTCTAACAAAAAATGCACAGTAAAAACTCTAAGCTTTCGACATGAGAAGTACAACAGAGTTCGAATAATCAACATCCAGTGATTAGATTATCGAAAACTAGCTCTAAGGAAGATGATCATACACAATTTTGGTGAGAATTTTGTTCGTCTCCGATGAGAACATTCAGTATCATCAGCGATTCATCAATCAAATGTCTTTAGGAGCTACAATAATTCTAATACAAGAAGTCGACAATGTTAATAATCATACAATCTTCTTGTAGCATAGAAGTAGAGAGAGAGAGAGAGAGAGAGAGAGAGAGAGAGAGATGGGGGTGATTTTTTTAAACTATTTTATGCATGGGAGTCATGGTTGATTGATGAATGATTTTTTTTTATTTATGAGGCCAACTACTAAGACTCTTAGTTTGGTTTTCAATGGTCATGCATTGGATTATTCAATGCGGACAGGTGTCTTATTGATTATGAAAGGCTTGAAATTGATAGGCTATCATATGCGGGAAGAGCTTGTAGTGGTTGTAACTTACAGCATCAGTAATATTAATTTCATGGGGTTTACTTTCATATCAAGCATAAATTATTTCTAAATATTATTATTTTTATCAACAATGAAAACATTTGATCGTGAGAGTACTATAAAATATCATTGACTATTCAATTCATCTGGTTATGAGAGCTGCAATAGTTTTGGGAAGGATCAAATTGAGGGTTGATGGAGACGGCGATGAAACTTCGATATTTTTATGGTGAAATATTTTCATTTCTTAGATCAATATTCTAATGCCACGAATGATTCACAATTTTCATGTAGCTCATCTTGGTCTATTGGTTGAGAGCTTTGGCTACAAGTTAAGAGGTCTTCAGTTCAAGTCTTGTGTATGTGATCGATGTGTGTGTGAATTTGTCTTAATTGAACTAAATGTCCCAAAAAAATGTCACAATTTTGCTACTTGCGGAGGTCGCAAAGGCTCAGGGAGTCTAGTATCTTTAAAATTTTCTATATGAACTATGCGTATATAGATTACATGTGTGCTTCATAGTAGCTGAGGGAAAATTTAAACTTCTTGCTACATAATGAGTCTATTATTCTGTGCGGAGACCGGACGCAGAACGCCGCCCGGAGACCAACCAGAATGCACCACATTAGCGGTACCGAGCCACGGTACCGAGCGGTACCAAAAAGTACCGAGCCGCGGTACCGTGCACAGGGATGACGTAACATATTCTGATTGGTCTGAATGATTCGGCGTCTGCATAGAATAATTAATCCTTAAGCTGACTAGTTGCAGGAGCTAGACCATGCACCCGTTCCCTCTGGCTCAGAGAGTTTATTAATTTCTTCTTGAACTTTGAGAATTACATAGTTGAAATATATGCAAGTGAGACAAAGACAGCACAGGTAAACACCAGTACAGCAGTACTAGAACATCAAAGTTACAAACATATCATTAATGGCATTGTAGAAGATGAATAATCAGCTATGCCAACTTCAGTTGTTCCTGCAAACGAAGCACTATTTTTATTTCTCTCTGGTAATTCAGAGTTAGAAAGTGTTGGAAAATAAGCAAAAAAGCACCAAACACTTTTTAACAAGTTGTGCAACTAAAGCTGAGTAACTTGTTTTTCTTCGTAGTTTAAAAATTTAACTTCACAACTAAAGAAAAAAGAATTGGAAGCAAGCTTAAATTACTTGGAACATTCAAATAAACAGTAGAGAAGCTGTCTCAAATATGAGAAATTATTATGTGCGGTCACCGGACCATCCGAAGACAAATTAGAGCACACCACATCACCCGGTACACAGCGGCACACAGCACCGGAACACAACAGAAAAGTAACGTGGCGCGCTCTGATTTGCCTCCGGACGCCGTTCAATGACTGCACTGAATAATTTTTCCCCAAATACAATCCAAGTAATTTGTGAAACTCAGAAGGTGGAGAATGTAATATAAATTACCTGATGGTGTCTTCATATTTGTGGTTATCTTATTGAGTGCCTATTAAAAATTTGGATATATAATATTTTTCAAAATGATTTCTAATTTAAGGGAACTGAATGAGCTCATAGATGGTTGGCTTTTTCTTTGCAGTATTGCGAGAAGGTCAGTGTTTGGTTAGACTTTTGAGAACACTGAGTGGTTGGTTCACTGCAAGTTGAAGCTGATTTCTTGCAACATTTTGTTTCGTATATTTATGGTCCATATAAGTTTCTGGAAAACAAGACTATGGCAGTGGAAGAAGCAAACTAACCAATCATCACAGTAGAAATAATAAGAGATAGAGTGCAATACATTCATTCTTCATAGAAATATTTGACATGAAATAAACTAGTGGTGTAAATATGTCAAAGTTATTTTTCTCTTAAGTTTAAGGTTTCGTTTGGAATAGCTTTTGGCCACAACTCTTTTGCTGCTTTTAAAAAAAAATTTGTGCTAAAAAGTTGTTGTAGAAAGCGTAAGATGTAGTTCTCAAATTCTTACAATAACTTTCTTTAAGATTAAGTTATCTTTTTCTTACAAGAACTGGCAACATGCATTATGAGTTCTCTAACTCTTGCAATAACTCGCATTCCAAATTATGCAAAAGAAATCGAAGCGAAAAACATGAATTTACATAAGTCTTAAATCCACAAGATCTTAAACAAGATGATTTTCACAAGATTTTAATCGTAAGAAAACATACCTTGATTTATGTTGAATTCGTTGAATTCTAAACTATGGTTTCTCTCCCTTTTCCCTTTCACTTTCTTCTTTTATGAGTTAATTCTCTATGGAACAAACTAACTCTCATAATAAAAGATATAGTGGACTGGTTGTTATTTGTTATAATAACCGCTCATAGGAGTTATTTGATCAAACAATATATAAACGATTGATCAAATTATCTCTTATTGACCAATAAGATTTAAATATAAATAATTAAATTTCAATAATTCAAATATATGGGCCACCTAATGATTTATATAATTAAAAATATATACTTAAATAATTATTACGACGTCTCACATAGTTATTATATTTAATAATTCTAACATAAAGCAGCCAGAAAATTGTCACAAACAAAACCTAAAAAGTAAGAATTTAATAATAAAAAACAACCAAATACATCTATTAATTTTCAATTCATCATGTCCATAAAGACAAGTTATAAATGTAATCATACAAGTTCACAAATTATTCTCCATAGTTTATAGATCATAGTATCTTTGATCCACATGAATTTACTTATCCATTAGGGATATAGTTTGCTAGCATTGATGGATGCAATTGGCACCTCACTTAAGGCTTGACAAGAACACAAGCAATTGCCATTTTGATCACAACTCCATTTGGGGCATTGGTGGCCACAAACCTTAGGACAAAGAGGGCTACATATGTCTTTGCAATCATCATCTTTTTTGCATTGTGTCGTTGTATTGACATCAAATGAATTGACTTTTATCGCCTTGTAGTTGTCTTCAGTAGATAATGTTTCTGCACGTAAAACACTCATTATTATCATCAGTAGACTTAGGTTTCGGATGGGATGTATGGCTTTTTTACTGCTTCTTAAAGCAGTTTTTTAGTACAAAAAATAAATTTTTTGTACCAAAAATTGCTTTAAGAATCAATAAGAAAGTCATATCAAATGTAGCTTTTTTATTTGGGACGACTTTTTTATTGCTTCTTAAAGCAGCTTTTTTTGTGCTAGAAAACTGCTTTTAGAAGCAGTAAGAAAGCTATCCTAAATGTATCCTTAAGCTTGCAATATGGATTCAATGTAATAAATTCTCATTTTTTTAATTCAAAAGTAGTTGTCTTTATTATGAAAATTTCAACATATGTATAATTTTTATTTTGTGAAAAAAATATAGGACACTTCATATGCACAAGATGTATGAAATGCATTAAAAATATGATTTTGTTTTGCAAGATAAGTGAAATCAATTACTTCTTTACATAAAAATTAATGAAAATTAACCCACTAACACACAAGATTTACTCATTTAAGAAAGTAAATTCTAAATAAAAAGTAAACTAGCAAATTCATATATATTATATATATGGATCACTATTAAATTTTAAAGAATTTAATAAAAATAAAAAAATATTGATTGTAGTATAATTATTATACTTTTTGAGATTTAGTAGTAATTATTATAATTTGAAGTTGCTGTATACTAATTTCTTATAAAATATTCAAAAATATTTCCTACAGGATTTTAGTGTCCAAAAATCTTCCATCATTATTTAGCATAAAATTAACATTTTCAATGAATTTTTTTATTAACAAGAGAATTTTATCTGCAAAATGACTATATATATATAGTTGATACGACAAACAAGTATCATTGTTTGCGATGGAAATATCTGTCACAAACAGCGGCGGCTTTACGAAGATTTTTCTGTCACTTTAATATACGACGAATATTCTGCCGCAATTTGCGGCGGAATTTCTGCTGTATAGCAGCTGCAAATCTGCTGCAAAATACTTGAAGAATGAATGTTTGACATACCAGAAGAAGATTTGGCATACCAATGTACATTGAATGAAATTATAATCATTTATGAATGAGGAAGGTTTGACATACCAGAGGAGATTAGCAAGAGGATTAGAGAGAAAAGACCAATGAGCTTAACCATAGCCATTGAAATTAGCTTGAGTTACTTAGATTCTTATGCTTTGAATTCTAGGGTTTGGAGCATTTGGGTGCTACTTATGTAGCTTAGAAAATGCATTGAATATGTTAATTAGTTTGCCTTAAAATAGGGGCAGATCTACAGTTAGCTTAGGGTGGACAATTGAATACTCCCAAAATTTCAATATATTAGTTATAGTAATACTATTTTAGGTATATCTTCCCCAACAGTGATCCTAATTTGTCAAAAAAAGAAAAAAAAACTGTGCTTGCAAATATGCAAATTTGTGATCTTCTTTTAGATATATTTTAGGTATACTTCCCGAACGGACAACCCTAATTTGACAAAATAATTAAGAAAAAAAAACTTACAAGACTCGCAGCGGCTGTACTGCCGTTCTCAATCACACCAATGCCTGCGAATTTGTAATCTTCTTTTCTGTCTTAACAAAATCGTGAAGCTTAAGAAGTCGCGGATTCCCTATTTCCTAGACTAGAGAGCAATTATTAGGTGCGGATACTGGACGTAGAGATGCGTCCGGATATTGTGTATCTTATACTTAAGCTTTGCCTACACTCTGCTTATTTACTGCGTATATAATGTGTATTTGTAAATATGCAGTAAATATTTAGTTGTGAAGATTTGCTGTTTTTTTATTGTGTATCTACAAATACGCAGAGTATAAGCAGACATACGCAGAGTATAGGCAGAAGATACGCAGTGCATCCAGTAATTCGGACGCATATCTAAGTTCGATGTCCGCACCTAATAATTGCTCATTTCGTAGAGCAGGTAAAACCATAAAATTTGCTAAGCCCTTTTAAATACTTTCTTTTGGCAGCTTTTTTTTAACATATTGTAATTTCTTTTGGCCAGTTAAGTGTATATTTCAATATGAAATTATGTTAAATGTATGGTTGAAAATGATGATTATAAATGAAAGTGACTTAAATTAGCATATAGAATCCAATAGGATGGATTGTAATAAGAAGTATTTTTTTTTATAACCAAATGTAATATAATATTTATGAGAAAATTCTTATTTGATTATTTCAACAACAACAAAATCAAACCTTTCTCCCACTACGTGGGGTCAGCTATATAAATCATTTTTCACCATTGTGTCAAGTTAAAAGTCAAATTCTTATTTAAATCTAATAAAAAAATCATTTCTAATATTTCAAAAAAGACAAAAAAAAAATTGTAATAATAAAAAATATAAATATTTCTCATAAGTCGTCCATATTTATTTTAAGAAATAAAATTAAAATAGCCCCTAACAAATTGATTTTAATGTTCTATTTGGACTATAAAATTTTGATTTTTGAGAAACAAATATGCTATAGTGCAGCAAATATAATAAATTGATATTAATTATAATCAACCAAAATTATTCAAATTAGAAATAATTTTTGAAATTCTTTCTTCTGAGAGTACAAATAGTAAATGCAATGAAGTTTCTTTTGTCCTTTTTATCTCAAGAAAGGAAAGAGTGAAGATTTTTTTTTGTGTTTATTTATTTATTGCACATTATAGCATGTGTAACTTAAGCTTAACCTAATATTTATTTTTCATTCAATGAGTTAGATTTTTTTTTTTTATGAATTTAATGTTTAATGTGTTTGCGTTTCAGTATATGGATCGATATTTGAAAAAAGAATGTGTTGAGGTTGATATTGATAATCTTCCTGTCGACTCTGGGATTCAACCTTCAATTTGAAAAAGGGAAATAATTTGATGAGCAAATTTGGTGAAGGGATCCTATCAGTAAAAAATAATAATTTCTCCCAAATAATAACAGGAAATATAGCTATGAGGTTTAATTCAAAAGTATTTGAAAAATATTCAAAATGGTTGTAGTATATCATACGCAAAGATGCCGTATTGTGTTTGTACATTTATCTATTCAAGCCTCAAGAACAAACAATTACACGTCAAGGTGGAGGCAATTCATTCGTTGGTGAAAGATTCAAAAATTGGACGAGAGAAATTATTAGCTCATGTTATGGATTATAATAATGGTCACAACAAAGCAACATGTAAATGTGAAAATTTAATAATTCCTAAAGTAGAGAGCATTCATACTTTATAGCTTAGTAAGAATGATATGAATAAAAAAGAACATTATATTCTGTTATATGCAACATTTTTTTTTCAAAACCAAAAGGCCTCCATTTTTAACAGAAAAGGATACAAATACAGAGCAGAGAAAGGGCTCGCTAAAGCTCCTAAGAACATCAGTACATAAAGAAAGATAAACCTAATGAGTTGTAAAACATAAACAAAATAAGGATTAATTAAGATAATAAGAGACACAATAGTGAAAAATAGGCCCGGGCGCGGGCGGGGTCGCGGGCAGCGTCGGGCTAAGCGGATATCCAGGTTGACCCGCCAACCCGTCGGGTCAACCCTAACCCGACCCGTTTTTTCAAACAGGTCGAATCCAGGAACCCGAACCCGACCCGTTCTGAAATCGGGTATGGTCCAACCAGGATTTTCTGGGTCAGGTCCGGGTCGAATTTTTGTGTCGTGTCAAATATTGACACCCCTACTTGAACCTATAAAATTTTTAACGAGCCAAGCTCGAGCTTAAAGCTTAATAAATAAGCTCAAGTCGAGATCTAACTTAATAAGAACTAAATCAACTTAGTTTGAATGGGCCGATACTCAACTTGAGTCGACTCATTCAGACACTTAATGAGAGAAAAAACTTTCGATAAAACTATCAATTAAGTAATCCCAAAGGAAGAGTTAATATTATGACGAGATGAAAGTTTAGTGCAAAAAGATCAATCTAGAAATGATTCACAAATTTTTTGTTGGATTCTACAAAATTTTAGCTTCCAATAATCATTCATCATAATTTAGCATAAAATTAATATTTTCAATGAAATTTTGTTTCATTACCAAGAGAAAATTCAAACCGAAATGGCTATTTTTCCAATAATATAATGTACATTGAACGAAATTATAATTATTATATATTGCTGCTATAATTATATTCCTAATATAAATTTAAACTTTAAATAGGGTGATTTTAGTTGTCCATTTAATAAATGATGGGCTTATATCAAAATTTAATATTTAATGATATCTAAATATAAGCTAAAGAAACTATATTCATGCTTCTTTATATTTGGTTAAATATATATATATATATATATATATATATATATATATATATATATAAGGTATTTTATTTACACAAATGAATATGAGATAAAGCATTTATGTCTAGTTAAATGCTTATATTTAAATAAAATATTTTATTTTTAAGTAAGAAGCATTGCTTAATAGAAATTTATGTCTATTATGCATTTCCATATTTAGCAATATCTTCTATCAAATAAAATTGTATGGGAATAAAATATTATATGTGAACAAATAATTTATATAAACAAGGTATTTATATCTTGCAAAAAATTCTTCTTAGGGTAATTGATATGTTAATTTATGTAATTAGGCTACGATCCTCTGACCTTAGTCGCTCGTCAACTACAATCCTCCGACATCCGTTGCCTGCTTACTACGATCCTCGGACCAACACTGCTAGTCTAAAGTTCTCCAATCAACATCGTCCGACTATGATCTTCTATCATCTATCACTCACTGACTATAATTCTCGGACTAACGTCACCCACCTACTACGATCCTCAAATCACTTTCGTCTGATTACAATCCCTTTGACTTCTATTACCTGCTAACTATGGACCTCTAAATTTTGTTGCCCGACTATAGTCCTTTGACCTCTTTTGCCCACCAATTATTGTCCTTAGACTAACATCACCCAACTATGAACTTCCAACCACTATCGCATGAATATTAATTGTCCTTCAAATCTCCGTTGCTCATCAACTATGATCCTCCGACTTCCTTTACCCATCGACTATAGTCTTTCAACCTTCATCAGTTGCCGACTATGGTCCTCTGACCTTCGTCGTATGTCGACTATGATCCTCTTATCAATGTTGTCCAACTACAGTCCTTGAATCACCTCACCTAACTATAATCCTTGAACCATTGTTGTCTAACTATGACCCTTTCACCACTGTGGCCAGACTATAATACTTATGACCTTTATTTCCAGCTAACTGTGGCCCTCAGATCACTGCAGCTCAACTATGTTCCTCCAATAATTGTCACCAAACTATGGTCCTTCTAACTTTTTTTGCTCGCTGACTACTATCCTTCAGCCATTGTCTCCTGTATGCTACAGTCTTCAGACTTATGCTCTTTTGTCTATTATCACATGGCTACTCCAACACATATTGGCTTCATTTCCTACAATCACTAATAATGCAACATATGCCATTACTTATAGGATTTATGCAAGATGTCGACATCAACTATGACTCCCAAACTTCATCTATGTTGATTCCTGCTAAATGGCTCTTCCAACTTCAATCATATAATATGTTCTTTGAATTGTATCAATATCTTCCCTCAAGAAAGGTATCATTTATAATCAATGACAAACACTAGTGAAATTATATTAATTTGGCCATATCCTATGATTTTTCCCTTTCTTGAATTTTTCTCATAAAAAATCCGTTGTCTTTCACAATTCTAGCACTTCGTCTCTTTATCTATGTATGTGTGTTTGATCTTCTAATAAAACTAGGGCGTCAAACTCTATCTCTCTACAGCTGTGAATGTTCTAACACACTACACTAACAAATTAAATTTATTTTTAAATATAAAGAGTTCAAAATTCTTCATAAAGATGCTCATATATAAAATCTTAATCTTGAGTTATTAATAAACTCCTATTTGTGAAATATGATTTTTTGACTCACGCTAAAATCTTAATCTAGAATTCATTCCATTGAATCTTGAAAGTAAAAAAGTTAGGTCTCTTCAATAATTAATTCATAACTTGAATAATAGAGTACTCAAAATTTTGTGATAAAATCACAAAATTTATTGTTCATTAGAGAATTAATTGAAATTTAAAGCTAAAGATATCATTAGTAGGTGAAAAAATTGCCTAGCTCTAATTCAAGGTTAAAAATATAGTTAGCAAGGTGATAAAATTGCGTAGCTCTAATTATGAATTTTTATTGACGATTTTTTTTTGTATATATTAATTAAATAATGTAAGAATTAAATATTTTAAATTCAATACATTATACTATAAATTCAATAGTACAATGTCTTGTTTAGTTATAGTGTAATAAAATTTAAATTAATAATTTAATTTATTAATCTAAGAGTTAAATTAATAGTCAAAATTTATTAGAACCTTAGTACACCTTTTGTTTATATTCTATAAACTAATGAAGATAAATATTTGAACAGGTGATAGTTAGTTAATAGAAACTAAGTAATTAAAAATTTTCACAAAGCCTCTTCTAATATAATGGAAATCCAACAATTTATAAGGAAGTTCTCATTGCTACAGTCCTTTCTCCTAATGCTTATGATAATGTGCAGAAATTTTAATGTTTAGGTAATTCTAGCTGACATGATAGCATGCTCAGATTATGGATGATTTGGAGAAGGAAACTTCAGATTCTGTTCCGGTTCTGCTAGATCAAGCTAGCAAAGAGCAAGATCAAGTTGCTAATTGAGTTTCACAAGAAGCTAAGGCAGCGGTGAGATCTTATGCTCTGCTGCTGCTCTTGCTATGGAGGAGAAATTATTAGGTGTAGACATCGGATAGAAAGAATCATTCAGATTTTTCTCTGTTTACAATAAAAGCGCAGTAAAAGCGTAGCTACTATAGTAACTGTGCTTTCACTATGCTTTTACTGTAGACAGAGAGAAATCCGGGTGATTCTCCCTGTCCGTTGTCCTCACCTAATAATTTGCCATAGACGGTGGTGTGCACGACAAATTATTCTGTCCGGATTGCTGCTCTTTTATTGAGCTTTTGATGTATTTTTACAAAAGGGCAGCTAATACATAATTTTAATTGCATATTAGCTGCCCTTTTGCTGAAAATACAGCAAAAGCGCAGCAAATATCTTACTCATCGAGTATTTGCTGTCATTTTATTGCACTTTTGCTGCTTTTTTTAAATACTCAGTAAAAGGACAGCAAAATGGCAGCTAATATGTCCTTTTGTAAAAATATATCAAAAGTACAGTAAAAACAGAATAAATTCGGACGCAAACTTGCATCCGATTTCTGCATATAATGTCGCTCTGCTAGGGTTTTGTTCTGCTAGGGTTTTGTTCCGCTTTCTCCTGGCCGCCACCACCTCCCTCCTGGGGAGGACTTCCGAAGGGATGTCCTCCTCCTTTTTTCCGCCACCTAACGCCTCTCTCAACTACCCCTCCTCTCCCTCCACCTCTCTTCTTCCCCGTGATTGGAAGAGTTTGATTGCCTCCCAACCACTTGTCTCTAATGAATTTACTTCATCGATATCTCATTACCCGACGGTTAACGCTACAGCCCACTTCACCTCTGCGCAGTTCTCTGCGGGATCCCCTGAATGGGCTCTTTCCCTTGTCGGCTATTCGATTGGCCGTCGACCATATTATGAGGCTCTTCTTGCTACAATCAAAAAATCTTGGCCTTTGAAAGGCTCCCTCACTCTGCTCACCCTAGATGAGGGATTCTTTCTCCTAAAGTTCAACAACAGAGAAGATTATGACATGGCTTGGTCCGGCGGACCCTGGTTTTTCTTCGGAAAACCTTTCATTCTACAGAAATGGACCCCAGACTTCGTCCCTGTTCGCGAAGAGTTTCCTTCTATCCCGTTATGGATCAAGATCAAAAACTTCCCTTTGTCTTGCTGGACGCCTGAGGGAATCTCAAAGATAGCAAGTTGTGTGGGTATTCCGTTGGCTGTTGACGCTCTCACTGCGGCCAAGACAAGGCTGACTTTCGCCAGAGTTTGCGTCCAGGTATGTAGTTCTTCTCCTCTCCCGGATGAGATCTACTATACTGTTGATGATAAAAAATTCCCTCTTACTGTGCTGTACGATTGGAAGCCGACTCACTGCAACTTCTGTAATTCCATCATGCATGCTCCTAATGCTTGCCCAAAAAACCCAAATCCGCAGCAAAACGACAACATCCCTAACCGTGGAAGGAGTACTAGCCGCAAGCCTAGGAATTTCACTCCCAGGTTGAATATCCCGAAAGCTCCACCTCTGAACACCATGCATCCCCAACCAACACCTACTCCTCCTCAAGCTTCCCCCCCTTTGAACCAACCTGCCATGGCCCCGACCACCAATCTTATTCCAAATCTCAACTCACCATCTGAGGACTTCACCTCGCATCTCCCATCCCCTACCCCCACACAACATTCCCCCACTAAACCTCCCCCTGATCCATCCCCGACCGTTCCTATTACCAATAAATTTGATGCCCTTTCTTACCAAGACCCTCTTGCTGATTCAGCAGTCTCTAGCTCGAACATGAATGAGAAGCAGGACCAGATGCCAACCTCATCCTCTTACACTGAAACTTCGGGACAGCCACCCGATCCTCATAATTTGGGTCCTAACTCCAAAACCAAAGATATACAGCAACCTTATGTGCAATCTCAACCAGCCAACAATCCCAAGAACACACGTGCCAAATCGGCCAAAAAGGCCAACTCCTCTTCTTCAAAGTCCCAATGACCAGGCCTCCACCTCTGCTGGCGTCCTGGAACACTCGCGGGTTTAATAGCCCGGACAAAGCCGTTAGCTGCAAGAACCTGGTTTCTAAATTTGATCTGGATCTTCTTTTAAAATTGGAGACCGTTTGGTAACTCAAATTGCGGTTTGAACCTTCCAACAGTGCTTTGAACTCTTGATTCGGACTTATTTGGGCTCGGATTGGGTCGATCTTGGTGTTTTTGGGTTCGTATTTCCGAGACGCTCAGTTTGACTGTAAGATCGTTGAAATCGGAGTTCGGATGCTCCCGGATTTAATTTTTGAAGTCTCCAACTAGTTTTTGCCTCGAGATTCGTGCCTGATCAAGCTAATTTTGTGATGATGTATCAAACGTAATGACGCTTTGCTAAATTAAATGCTAATTCTGTTGATTTAGAATTATTTCTAAATTGAAATAAGCTTTTATTTGAAAAGTTTTAATGGCTTATTATTATAATGAATTTGGGAATATATTATTTTCCTATATAATTGATATGATTGTGATTAGATTAATGCTAATTCTTTGTCTTTATTGACTTTAGGCATGGAGTCATGAGCTTTATATTCTATGATGCAGTAGAGAAGAAGATTGTCATATGCAGGGATTTTATTTTTGATGAGACTAGCATGTTGAAGTCTCGTGACTCTAAGTAAGTGGAGAATTTCATTGGGACTACAGATGCATTGCAGAAGTTGGAGTTTGATGCAACTTAATTTACTCTACAAAGATAGATCATTTTTACTCATGTAACTAATTTAGCTACAAATCAAGAGGTAGAGGAAGATGTTGAATATAAGATTCCTACTCATGAGTCTATTACAAGGAATAGGACCATGTTCTAGAATATTTCAAAGCTAGCTTGGTTGAGGGATCACATTTCATTTAGACTTTTAGTCACATAGGCTAAAGTACCTAGTTACTATAAGGAAATAGTGGATAATCCTAATGATGATATATAGAAGAGGGTTATGGATAAAGAAATGGAGTCTCTTCATAAGAATACTACTTGGAGGTTGGTGAAGCTTCCTCTAAGATGAAAAGTCATTGGGTACAAATAGAAGAGTGCCATGAAGGAATTAAGGATCTTATGGAGCTGATGTTCAGTATAAGGCTAATTTAATGGAAAAAGGCTCAACACAACAAGAATGGATTACTTATGATGAGGTGTTCTCCCTAGTGGTTAATAATCTCTCAACCTGTGGTCACTTGGCACTTGTAGCACAGTTTGGTCCTATTTTGAAGTAGCTCAATCCAGACATTGTACAAACATTTGACATTCAGTTTATACATGATACAAGAAAGAGTGATTGTCAAGTTGTGAGAGTATCCTGAGGACTGAGGTGTAATATCAGTTTGTTGAGTTAAGAATTTGAAAGATCAGTTCAGTAACCTAATCCAAAGCCAGATCCTGGTTAAGAAAGGTCTCTCGTCGCGATCCGGCTCGGGCGGGATCCGTCCCCGTCGGGTCGGGTCGTGACATGAGGTATTTGAAGGGTACAGTTAAAACATGTTACGAGATACAGTTACTACGACAGTGGTGCATGACTCATGACTTGTCCACTTGCTTGAAGAATTATGCTCAACTTAATCCATTGGGAGGGGAGGTATTTAGGTAACCATTTGGATCTATTCATTTAATATTTGAGCATGGTTTGTCATATTGCACTTTCTGAAGTGAAAGATGAGGTGGAGATTGTTGATTTAGAATTATTTTCAAATTAAAATAAGCTTTTATTTGGAAAGTTTTAATGACTCATTATTGTAATTGATTAGGGAATATATTATTTTCCTAATTAATTGATTTGATGGGGGATTATAATAGGAAGCTTTTTTCCTTTAGTATTTTGCATCAAATCTATAAGTTGAGGGGTTTGAGGGCTTATGAATGAGAGGAAGAGAGAGCTCATTGTAATTTCTATTTTTTCCAATCAAGTTAAATCACCGTCTCTTCCCATGGACGTAGGCATCTTTGCTGAATCGCATAACTCGCTATGCTTATTGTGTTGTTTGTAATATGATTTTTTGTTTTGTTTTTCAATTGATTTCACAACAAATACATATTTCTTTATGTCATTTGTGAGGGACATTCATTGCATATCATATTAACGGCATTAATACTTCCAAACTTTCGACTTCACAAGCACAAATATGCGTATGTACACTTTGCCATAGCCCGACTAAGGCATGTTTCCTATGCTCTATAGCCTTTTTTTTTTTTTCATTGATCACTCATATAAAATAAAATAAATAGGATTGCTTCCACTGTTTTCACATCATCATATAAGTTGATAGGATAGAAGCCCAAAACACCAAAGAAACTACTTAAATTTTTTTCCAAATGATTATTAAAATGCTTATAATAGACCTAAATCAAACTTAAATTTCAAATAAAAAAAGAATTAAATCATCCCAAAATTGTCCCTAAAAACCAAATTTAACACCAAATTAACAAAAATTAAGTCAAACAAACACATTTAAATAAAATCAACTTGAATTTCCGTAGTTAAATCAATTCAATTTAATTCAAACCCTAATCAACATAATCAAATCAATTTCAAACTTCAAACAAACTCATTCCAAATCCTTCAATTTCAAACTTCATTAATTGCAAATTTAAATAATAAATTTGTTGCGTCCAGGAGTATTCGCGGCGGTAGAGAAATATAAAGTTTATCGTCTTAGCGTTATACTCATTTGGGCTCGGATTGGGTTGATCTTGGTGTCGTTGGGTTCGTATTTCCGAGACGCTCAGTTTGACTATAAGATCGCTGAAATCGGAGTTCATATGCTCCCGAAATTTAATTTTTGAAGTTTCCGAACTGATTTTGCCTCGAGATTCGTGCCAATCAAGATGATTTTGAGATGACGTATCAAAATTAAAAAATAAAATACATTTAATTAAAACTTTTGACCAAAACTAAGAAATGACGTCTAGATATCAAAATCAAGAAAAATAGAATAATCCCATAAGGATAAAATAAAAATAAAAGAAGAATAAAATTATTGCATTAGTCAGGACATTCTTACATAGGTCCGGTCACCGGACATAGAAATAGGTCCGGACATCCAATAAAAACTTGCCATGTGGACTGCGCTTTGACTGTGTGTTTTGACTGCGCTTTGACTGTGTTTTTTTTTACTGTGCTTTACCTACGCTTTTGACTATGCTTTTTTGACTCAAAGCACAGTCTACGTGGTAAATGTTTAGTGGATGTCCGGACCTAGAAATATATCCGGTGACCAGACCTAATAATTTGCCCATGCAAGATTGCTTAGCTTTTGGTAGCTAAGTTATAAGTCCCATTTTCTAAAAGTAACAACAACTTACCCTATCATTCATTTCATTGCAACTTTGATTGTATCTATTTTTTATTAGGTAGATTTAGCTGATATTACTCTCCAAAAAAGTTGGGCTTTCTTAATCCTTTGCGGGAAGAAGGATGTTAAGGCTCATTACATTTCATTAGACAATGTCCTAGTTATGACCATGCAGTGCTCAATTTAATTTTAGGATCCGAGGTTGATTTTCTTAATTTGTATTAAAAAATATAAACAATATATTTCTAATAAAATGAATAATTCAAATAATAAAATTCAAAATTTTAAATTTTAAAGCACAACATAAGATAGTTTGGAGCACTTAGACTCTCAAAACATAGTACTTCATAATCTTCTTCCTTTGACTCTGAAAAAAAAAAAACGTTCTAAATTAAATGAATTCCCTTTGAAATCTTAAAATATTTGGCACTACTTTAATTGAGAGTATTCCAAAAAGATCACTTCTCATAGGATGTAATTAATCATAAGATTTCCTTTATGATAAATATGTATGTTAGAATAAAATAAATCTTATATAATATAAATATTTTTGAATCTTTTGATAGTGGAAAGTTTATGTGAATGTAAATATTTTTGCTTAAACTTTTTTTTTTTTTGAATATTTATAGAATATTATTTTAATCTTTTGAGATGGTATACTATTCTTAATGCAATATTTAATAAAAACTTCAAATCCATGGTTTATTTATCCTACCAATATTCCAAATGTTGAGCAACAAGCTACAAGGCGAGGTTAGCACAAAGGGTTTCACTTAGGAGGAAGTAATACATTTCAATAAGATTTCTTATCTCCTATTAAACATATTTCAAATATAATGATATTATTACTTATAGCTAAATATGATCTTGAGCTTGAATACATGGATGTGAAAACAACTTTTCTATTTGAAGAACTTGAGGAGTTCATAAATATGATCAAACCAGACGGATGGAATGGGCTAAAGCAATCTCCGTGACGATGGTATAAGAAGTTCGATTCATTTATGAATCTGAATTCTTTCAAAAGAATCACATTTGATATTTATGTTTACTACAAAATATTCTCAAAGAACAATGTGATATATTTACTTCTATATGTCGATTATATGCTCATAGCAAATGACAACACTATAGAGATAACAAAGCTAAAGAGATTTCTCAATAGTTGATTAGAAATCAAAGATTTGAGTTAGGCCAAATGTATTATTAGAATATATTTAGTAAGGGACAAAGATAAAAACTTATTATGTTTATCTCAATTCAAATATATCTGAAAAGTTCTAAAGAAATTTAGAATGGATACTACTAAATCAGATTCATCATTGGGTTCTTAGTTCAGGCTTTTGTGTTAAAGTCAACAAGTGAGGAAGATTAAAGGTATATGAATAAAGTTTTATGTGTAGCAAGGTGCAACTATAAAAGTATTAATTACGAATATATGATTTTTTTTTCTGAATTTTTCAAATCACCCGGGAAAACATCCGTCAGAAATCCGTCAAAAAATCTGTCTAAAAATTAGTCGAAAATATTTCATTGTAATTGAAGCAAGACCATCAATTGGGTAGACCTTTTCTTACAAGGAATTGACATAGGAGACACATGGAAGAATGGAGAAATTCTTCTGTGCAGTCACTGGATGCCGTTCGGAGGCGAATCAGGATGAGCCACATTACTTTTTTTATCGAGTGACGTAACGTATTATGATTTTCCTCCTGATGGTCCGATGACCGTACAGAATAATTTTCTAGAAGAATGAGATACTTCATGAACTAGCAGATCCTACTCTGTTCCATGACTTTCTTCCACGTTCTTGTCAAGATATTCTGATAAAAAATTATTCAAGAAAATACCAACCAGAGAAAATTTTTGGACTGATACAAACTATTTAGAAAAATCTATTTTTGTGACAAGAAAAAATATTATTTGTTCAAAGGAAAAAAAAAGCTGTGCATTAGTTTCCACGTTCTTGTCAAGATATTCTGATAAAAAATTATTCAAGAAAATACCAACCAGAGAAAATTTTTGGACTGATACAAACTATTTAGAAAAATCTATTTTTGTGACAAGAAAAAATATTATTTGTTCAAAGGAAAAATAAAACTGTGCATTAGTTTTATTAATTTTCTTATAAATTTTGTTTTAAAATTTTATAGTTGAAAAAACAGGAATAGAAATTAGTAATGATTAGAAAAATAATATTTGAAATATTAAGTTCTCATGATATAATGAGATATTTTTGCTTTTTTATGGCTAATAAATAATAATCAGTAAAGGAAAAATGTAAATTATCAATGGAATTTCTAGAGGAAGTTTTTGGTCGAACATTCCGGTGAATTTTACTATGGATTTCCGAGAAATTTCTTACAAAATATTTCCAATGGATTTCGGGTGAAAATTTTTATTGGAATATTACCGGCGGAATTTAAAATTTTCTGAAAAGTGCTTATGATAAATGTTTTCAAATTCAAAACTGTTTAAATAATTATTATTAAGTTAAATTAATTAGTTTAAATTGACTAATTAATTAATTTAATAATTATTGCTAAATAATTTTAATTCCGGCAGAAAGTTCTAGAATTTTGAATTGAAAAATCTTATTAATTAATTATTTTCAATAAAAATAATCTTAATATATAATTTAATGATTAAAAAATATTATTAAAAATAATCTTTATATTGATTAATTAACATAGCAAAACATAATAGGTTAAATCGTGGTAGAGGTCGGCGTAGACGTTGATGTTTTGGCGCTCGAGGGGCTTTGGGCTATGTTCTGGTCGGGGCTCGTGTCCCTGTCGTTTAGCTTGTGGCAACCTTTGATTGGATGGTCCGTGCGAGACCTCAGGGACGCTGGTAGTCTTGGCTGTCTACTGAGCCCGCCTTTCTCTTTGGATGTATTTTCTTTTGATTCTTTTTATTTTATTTCTACTCCTTTGTAACCGTGGATTTTTATTTTCAATATATCTGCTTTTTGTTAAAAAAAAAAATAAAAAAAATAAAAATAATAGGTTAAATCGTGAAATATTAGAAAATATTATATTTCATGTTTTAAAAACTATACTTTATTTTGGATGGTTCCCATGTTTTCTTTTTCCTAATATCAGGTTCTCTATCATCTAGCACTTATTGATTATTTATTCAGCTAATTGGGTATTTGTTATATGCTTAGAACTTTTTATTATTTTATTTTATTTATTTATTTATGGATATTGCCTGTCTTTGATAGCTTGAAAATTTTGGATGCACTCTTAAAATATAATATTTTTCAACACATTTTTAAGAGATCATTTGTTTGTTTTTTTAGTCGTACTCTTTTGAGGGGTGGAGATTAGAGACCAAGAAGCTTAACATAAATTATAGTGTTCAGATTAAGAGTCAGAGTTGGTGTTGATGACATATATCAGTTTTATAAATGACGGCTTGCATTGACATAATTAGTGATAATAAGTGCTCAAATTAGCTAGTGTTAGTGCAGTCAGGCAACAACGGTCAGAAATTGTATGACATGGGATCATAGGTGGGTGACGATGGTTGGATGATCATAGTTGGGCGATGATGGTCAAATGATATTAGTTTGGCGATTGGGTAGCGGTCTAAAGGTAATGGTCATATGGTGCTTCGACGATGCTGCTCAAGTGGAGCTCTCTTAAATCTAATGCCAAAGTACAAAATTCAACTCTTCCCTCTCATATATAGAGTGGAGGCATATTTATAGATTCTCGAGAGTGGCATGCCTGATAAATATGGAAGAAATACAAAAAATCTCATTGGACAACGTAGATTGATTCGTTAGAACATAAGAGCATTCATTCATCATTTATGTGCCTTAATGTTATAAGAATTAAGTGATCTTGGGCTCGTTGGATTTGTCTCATTGAGATGCTCGATTTGACATATAAGCATGCCAGATTTGAAAATCATTTGGTAATCAAATTTATGTATTTGAATTTTTTTTTTTAAGATTTAAATGCTTGATCTGGGCTCATTCAGACTCGGATCAGACTACTGTAATGTTAGGTTCATCTTTTTGTGATATTCAGTTTGATTTTAAGCTTGTTAAAATCAATTTTTTTAATTTTAGAATTTTCTAATTTAAATATGTATTGATTTATGCCTGATATAAAGAACCATGATTGTGGTTTATTTAGCATATCTTTAGATATCATACAATATTAAATAGATAGCTAATATCACCTTATATAAAGCTTAAATTTATTGAAAGAATATAAATAAATTGTTATTCAAAATGAAAATGGATAAAATTAATGTCAGAAATGAATATGTCTAGAAATGGGAACGCATGATAGGCATAAATTAATGCATATAAAAGTTTAATGTTCAAATAGCTTAATTCCTTTAGGCAAAGCAATTAACATATTCAATGCAATTTCTAAGCTATAAGTAGCACCCAAATGCTTCAAACCTGAGTATTTCAATTCTCAGGCTAATTTCCTTGGCTAAGGTTAAATACATTTGGTCCTTTCTCTCTCTATTCCTCTTGCTAATATCCTCTGGTATGTCAAAGCCTCCTCATACATCTAGTAATTATAATTTCATTCAATTTACACTACAGGAAAAATAGACGTTATCGACATAATTTTTCTTGGTAATGAAACAAATTCATTGAAAATTTTAATTTTCGATGAAATTCTTATGGATGGGAGCGAATCCGTCGGAGTAATTTTCAAGTCAAAATAAACCGAAAATAATTGCGACAAATTGAAGTGGTGCTTCAGCTAAATTTTTTTTCCATCGTGTTTCTACTAGTAATTTCTCAAGAAATCTCATTTTTTTTTTTGTTCGAGTGTTATTTCGTGTTAGGATAGCATAAATCAAGATATTTTCAATAAAATTTCAATCATTCTACCTTGCAAGACAATGATATCTTGAAATAATTATATGCATATGAAGTGTTTCATTTTTATTTTCTCAAAATGGGGCTTTTTTTTTCATTTCATAAAATAAAAATTATATAAATGCATAGTTTTTCAGAATAAAGATGATTACTTTTGAATAAAAAATAAGAATTTATAACATTGAATAAAGATAGATTGGTTAAGGCTTTGTTTAAGACAATTTTCTTACTGTTTTTTTAAGCATCTTTCTTATACAAAATCTTTTTGAAAGTAGTGGCGAAAAGATGTCTAAATCGAAGCCTAAGCTTAATATTGATAATGATAAAAAAATAAATGAAGAAAGTTAAGATGCAAAGAGGTTTTAATTTCTGAGCATACATTGAAAAGCTTGAAAATTGATTACTTTAGCGTCCTATGACTTTTATAGCCAAAATTTTCAACTACCAACAATTTTCTTTTGATACAAGGATTCCCTCAGTTTGGTTTTTGCCTTCAAAAGTGGCTTGTGTTAGAGCAAAGTCAAGAAAGGTCTCCTCTATATTTGGAAAGAAGGATAAAAAATTATAATTAAAATTTATTTTATCATAAATAATAATTTATTTTGAGATAAATGACACATAAATTCGAATTAATTATTTATATAGTATTATTATTACAATAAATTCAATAAATTTATGATCAAAAAATTATTTATAATATGATGGACATATATGCACATGGAAGTGTTTATAATGTTAAGATTGATTTATATTCTAATAAAGATTTATTAGTAAGAGATTAGATCACTAAGATAAATTTGGTGAGGAAATCTTTTGCTAAGTAATGGATGAGAGCACATTACCATAGAAAACCATAGATTCACCATAATTACAAAAGCCCCTTTTACTTCCTTAAAAGGTCATCATAGTCCAAATAAATATGATGTTTATGTGTTCAAGCTAATTTACATAAATATATATTTGTGGGTTGAAATTAAATTATAAAGTTATCATTATTATATATGCAATAAGTATAATGTAATTATATTTGTATCCACTATTATAAAATATGTAATAAAAAAGGTCTTTCACCATCGTTTTCATGTCATTATGTGAAGCAATATTTATGTCAATTATCAATTTAGGATAATAGGCTAAATTGATGAAATCTACTTGATATAACAATATGAAAAAGACAAAGAAATTCATTTATTATTACATTTTCTGGAGGAAACCTATATAGCGCTTACTCATTAATAATAAACAAATGGTTACGAGTCCTTAAAGGGATCTATAACACACTAACACTCAAAGATCTATAATGAACAAGCCAAAAAGATCTAAGAGTTACAGATCCCTATCTAATTACAAAAGAAAATAAAATAAAATAAAACCTATAGAAGATATGCAAGAAGCCAGACTCATATTTAACATTATAAACATATCAAAGCACATATACACCCATCATATTATAAATTAAATTTTTTTAATCAGATTATTATCAAATTTATTAAATTTATTTTGAGAATGATATAATACATAATTAATTAATTAATCATAATTTATATTTAATTTATCTCAAAATCAATTTAATATTCATAATAATATAATATTTAATCAGAACATTATGGTCCTATTTTCTTTCCTAATATAGAAAGATCCATCGATCTTGACTTTGCTCCTACACAAAATGCTTTTGAAGGAAAAACGAAGCAGATTGCATCCTTATAGCCATAGAAAGAAGGTTCGTGGTAGAAAAAGCTAAGCTATAGAAGCTTAGAGGAGGAGGCAAAAGTATTCAATCTTCAAGCTTGTCAATGTATGCTTATACAGATATGCTCATATATACAAATTTTCTTGCGGATTTTGTCCGTCGGTATCACCCTATTTTCCTGTAGTGATCTTAACTCTCTTCGTTACTTTTTTTTAATCAACTCTTAAGTTTTCCATTGTTTCTTTCTCATATGTTCTTCAATTTTTTATAGTTTTAAGCAGGTTTTTTTTTAATCTTTGTATGCGCACTTAATAACTTAGTTTTATAATACCATGCAATGAGAAAATGTATTCATTGAAAATATATATTGTATGACTGATAATGCAAACAAATTTTCTTCGTTTTTTCTTTTTCTTCTTCATCATTGGTCCATCTCTTGAAAATTTGCTTGTTTCCTATTACTAAAATAGGAGCAAATATGAAGAACAAAAAGATCAAGAAGAAAGCCACAGTCAAATCTAGCATTTGTTCACTTCCACCTGAGCTTCTGGAGGAGATTTTTCTAGGAGCTCTTTCAGGCTCTTCAACACCTATCAGAGATATCAGATATTTCAGACAAACGTGAGTATTATTTATTTAAAATATATCATTATTCATTAATTAAGACTAATCTTTTTCTTTTATTTATCTAACTATTAGATAATTAAATATAGATGCAAGGATTTTCATGTAACATGTTCATCAAAAAAAGTAGGAAAATATATGGATGTAGAAGACTGGAGCATGTATTGGCAAGACAAACAAAGCTATTTAGGATTTCTTCAGAGTTGTGCTGAAAGTGAAAATATTAATGCTCTCTTCTTACTTGGATTGGTAAAAATTATTATTTCTTGAATTTAATCAACTTATATGATTCAGTACTCTTTATACCTTTTGAGGTTAATTATATCATTAAACATCTATTTGTTATGTATATATATGTTTCATATCAATGTTCATTCATACAAATTCGACAAACATTGTAGGAGGAAATGTTCAATCAAGGAAAATACGAAGTTGGTTTGCATCATCTTCAATTGGCTTCAAGTCAAGGACATATTCTTTCTAAGTATCTTATGGGACTATGGTGGTTTCGTGATGATTCATCTCGCTCGCATGGTATCCATCTTTTGAAAGAGATATCGGATAATACACATCAATGTCGAAAACAAGCTTCCAAGATCTTCTCTACAATGATATGGTCAAAATGGCCTTCGTTGTCATTTATTCGCTGCAAAGATTTATCATGCGGAACTTCGACTTTGAAAGGAGATAACTTATGGTTACATGAGGAACAAGTAAAAAGAAGGTTTTGTAGTGATGTTTGCAAATGGGCGCTTGAATACAAGATGTTTGTCAATATGAGATATTTATCTGCATGCTAAGATTTTTTTTAATCGTATGATTTGTGTACTTTTCCTATGATTATTTTGTTGTTTTTAATCCTAAGTATAATAGAATTTCATTCTTCCTATTGCAATTAATCAAATTTTTTTTTTAATTTCCAGTATTACTTAAAACAGCGATAATAAAATTAGGATTTAAGATCATTGTATTAAAACTTAAATAATCTTTGCACTAAATAATCGCTGATTAATGTATTTAAGGGAAAATTAGATTAATTTCCAGTCAATTAAGACATTAATTGAATTTTTTCAATATCATTATTATATGAAATAGAATGTTTGAAAATTTTAGTGTTTGACCAAAAAATATTGTGAAATAAAATCAGTCAAATACTTGCAAAATTCTAACAAGTCGTAAAATGTTTGAAATTTATTGATGGTTTTCTTTCATAATCAAGCAATCAAACTTAATCTCTAATGATCAACAACATATTATAATGAATAAATTTTTAAATAATTTGACCTTATTAGCCATACTAACCTACCAACAAACGGGAGGAGCTTGGCCTTCCATTCTATTCATTAGATTTAATACTTGAATAGGATAAAAGCATACCCAAGTGAAAGAAAGCTAAGAAATGGCAGAGCCATAGTGGAAGTCGGGCCTTCATAGAAGTTAAAGCTAGTTTGAGAGTTAATTTTTTAGATCTAAAAATTCAAAAATTCATGATGCCGATCTTTAAGATAATAAAAATAATAATAATAATAAGGTAATGCTAATTTGAGAGTTAATTTCTTAGATCTAAAAGCTCAAAATTTCATGAAACCAATTTTATAAGATAATAATAGGGTAATGCTATCTTTAATCATTAGTTGAGGAAAACTTGCTCCTACAAAGACATGATAAGTTTCTAGTTTTATTTTCCTTCTTTTGTAGCTCCTTGAGCATTAGAGAGCATTTGATCCGTTTAAGAACTTGTAAACTCTAATTTTAATTAATATGTAAGCCCCTCTGTGAGTTTTAACCCAAAAAACAGTTTTCTAGTATATTTAAAAAAAATGAACAAATTAGTTGCCAAAAGCTATCCCAAACAAAGCATAAGCATGAGCGGAACCCCTTTATGGCTAGGTGAGCAATTGCCACCACCCCCGCTGCTATTGCAGATTTGAAACAGTTCACAAACCGTCGCAAAATACATTACTAGCAAATACAAATATAATGGATTTGTAGTGGTCATTAAATCACTGCACTTATTTCTTAAGTGTTTTAAATTGCTGCAATAGATTAAAAAAAGGTTGCTAAAGCCCTATTTATTAGTAATGTTCTGAATAATTCATATATTTTTCATTTGATTATTTCGTTCTTTGTAATCCTAAGTGTAACAGAATTTCATTCTTCCTATTTCTATCAATATTGTTTTATTTATTATCTTACTTTAAAAGTTAAAACAACAAAACAACCTACATATCTATCAATATTTAGTATTTAAAATCAACAAAATAGCTTATATTTCTATCAATATTTTACGATAGATTCCATAACTCGAAAATTAAACATAGTAAGTAAAAAAAAAAAAACTCCTAACATGAAGACAAATATCTCATATTGACAAACATCTTGTATTCATGCGTCCATTTATAAATATTGCTACAAAATCTTCGTTCCACTTGTTCCTCATGTAACCATTGATCATTATCTCCTTCCAAAGCTGAAGTCTATACCACCGACCTTTTTCTATGGCTATAAGGATCCCATCTGCTTGGTTTTGTCTTTAAAGCGGTTTGTGTTGGAGCAAAGTCAAGAGGGGTCTCCTTTATATTAGGAAAGAAAATAGGATCATAATATTCTAATTAAATCAATTTGTTATCATAATAAATATTAGATTTATTTTGAGATAAATAAGTATAATTTATGTTAATTATTTATGTATTATATTAATCTCAAAATAAATTTAATAATTTTAAGAGTAATCTAATAAACAAAATTATTTATAATATGATGAATGTATATGTGCACTGAGTGTTAAGCATGATTTTTAGCAGGCTAAACCACCTCAAAACTTGTCTCATACATAATGTAATGTCCTAGAATCTAATGGAAGGATTGAACCTTCTTAATTCTATGATTAAATAAACTCATCACCCAACAATTACAATGTCCAGAGCTCTTAAATTTTTCTGAAAACACAAAAATAATAGTCAACTTTTATTTCACTAAAATATAATTACAATAATTCAGATCAAAGAAGTCTATACATCAAATAATAAAATATTGGATTACAAGACCATATCTTAGCAATTCAGATCCCAAAGCTCTGCCTTCATAAGCTTAACTAGATCATTAAACTCCTCCTTAACCCTTTTTGGGTTATCAAACTCAATTTTTATATGCTAAAAGAAATTAATTTAAGAAAAATATAAGGGTTTAAAATATACATATAACATAAGCAAAATAAGAGTTTACAAAATTCCACTACATTACCTGATCCTAGGGTCAACAGTTACTTTTATAAGCACATAATCACTTTCACAGAAGTCTCCAAATGCCAAACAAAATACTCACTTTCAGATATTCACTTGCATTTACTTTTTTCACTTTCACTTCTTGTCACAAGAAGAGTGCAGGTAGCGTTGAGCACGATTAGGGCCATTGGACGTGCGCTATGTGGGTGGGTATTGCGTGAGTTGCTCGTGCAATGCGGGAGAAACGGGACAGCTGGATAGGGGTTTCGACATGGGTCAATTCGGATTGATCCCGGTTTATCGGGTTGACCCGAACTTGACAGAATTATAAACGGGTCCAAAAATAGGATTTGAACCCGACATGTTTCTTTATCTGGTTGATCCGAACTTATATTTTTCAGGTCGGATTTTTGGGTCGTGTCACTTATTAACACCCCTACTTTGTGCCATGGAGCCCACATAACAAAATCCAAACATGAATTTTTACCTTTTTAATCCCAAACCTTGGTTGCTTCCTACTATATTCAACATTCTAAGATTCATGAATATTATTTAACTTAAAAATTTAGGCTTAGTTACACAAAATCATTTAAATTTGATGACAAATGTTACATTCTACCCTTCTTACAAAAATATCATCCTTAATATTTCAAATCTAAAGCACTGATAAGAAGAACTTAGTTAGAACAAGTCAGGATGCAACTACCTTGTTGACCTCATTTTTATATAAGGTCAATTTGCCCAAGTTGACTCATGGTTTATAGGTCTTCCTAGCCTAGCATATGCATGTTTACTGATAGGGTTTCCCTTAGATGGATGCTCAATGATGTAGCACTGACTCGGCCCTATCATTCAATGCAAATCGAACCCAATTTGATCCGAATCCAATATAATTTCGAATATGATAGCGTTATATAATGTTGCTGCGTTTATTTGGCTCGATTCGAGTTCAAATTGAACAGGATAGGTTTAATAGACGCTATATATAACCCATCTCAAGTTAATTGGAACCAACTGGATGATGGATCAAACCATTGAAAGTCAATCCAACTTAAATTCAATTATACAAAATCAAATTTGACACTAATTGAACTTGAACCCAATTTGACCTAATCAACATCAATTAAAGCAAAATTAATCAATTTTGATGTAATTCAAGCTAAATCGGCTCATCTCGAAACAATCAAAATTAAACAGCATTGATCGAGACATGTCAACGTAAAACGACTTGACATCGAGTTAAATCTACTCGATTCGAATTCAATTTAATGACAGTGGCTTCACTCAGCTCAAATTGACTCATCTCGAGTCAATTAAAACTAAATTGACATTAAATCAGATTAAATAGTTTGATTCAGATAAGTCTAAATTAAAATATAAATTAAATTCAATAAATTAACTAACAAATTTCATTAAAAATTGCTCTATATATATATATATATATAATTTAATTAATTAAATGTTGCCATTTAAATATGCCTAAGGCATCCATTCGATTCCAATAAAAATAAGGACGACTCCAATGGGGCATGGGTGGGATCCTTTTTTTCTTCCTATTGTTCGTTCCTGCTGGTTTTGGCATGCGACCCATCTTCAGCAAATGATAGACCTGCTTGCATGCAGCTTATTGGAAACGGAATCTGAAAGGTTTGTCTCCAAAAGCCCAATTGACATAAGCTGAAAGGTTTGCCTTCATAAACGGAATATGAAAGGTTTGCTTTCAGCAATACTTAGCCTTTAGTCATGTCTCTGCTTGGCCGCATCTACCTTTCATCTTGGTGTTAGAGAAGAATCTGCTCCTACAACAAAAACAGGTCCTTCCCCTTCTTCCCTAAGCTCACCAAACCCAATGAATTCTTCCTCCTCAACCCAGTCACCCGGCCCTATATCATCCTTTTTACCCCTCTCCACCAACACTACTATTCCACCCACCCTAAAATTCCTCATGAGCAACATCAAGTCAATGGGAGCCAATGATTTTACTTTTTTGATTTGGGCCTCCTTTTGCTGTGGTGTTTGCTTAGTAGGTTTTAGGCTTACTTTGTTGGAATGTTGTGATGGCAAGGCCGCAGGATTTTTGGCTTTTGGATTCAGACTATGATGAGGCGGGTCTAGTTTGTTTTGACAACATTGGTGGCTCTTTATGTGTGTTCATGGGGCTAGTTTTCTCGCTAATGGTTATTCTTCCACCAATGGATGGTCCAAGCTTGACAACCGGGTGATGTTCCCGAGTCTGACACTTCAGATTATTTATCTTTTTTAGCTTACTTTGCTTTATGTTGATTAATGAGGTTTTTTTTTCAGTTTTGTAATTTTTTTTTTCTTTGCTTTTAGCCATTTGTTGTTTGCCCCCTTTTCTTATGGAATATATCATCTTTTTTTTTGGAGAAAAAAGTCAATGGGAGCCAACACCATCAACCAATTTCTCACCCACAACAAAACTATCAAAGATCAACTCGAAGTTGTTATATAGACTCTGAAGACATAGTTCTCTACATCCACAATGTCCTTCCACTCTCCTTCCAATCATTCAAAACTGCCATTCGCACTAAACTCACCCCCATTCACCTCGATGACCTCTACTCGTTGCTCATCAGTGAAGAAATCAATGTACAATCAAAAAACACCAAAATCCAATCGAAAACTTCATCACCTTTTACACTCAACGAGGAAAAACCCAACTTCCCCTCCCCCTAAGGTCGAGGTTGCCTGAACCACAAACCCCATCCAAACCTTCCCAACAACACCAAACCAACCAAACCTCCCTCCTCTATCAAATATGTGGCAAAATCAGTCACACCGCAGTCACCTGTTGGCACCGAACCAACCTATCCTGTCTCCCCCAAAGCTACCACCAACACTGCTCTCATCGCAACAATCGAGCCATCTCAAGCTCCCTAGCTCCTCGACATGGGTGCCTCCTCTCACCTTACCTCTAACTTCACTCAACTCAACCACCCAGTCGAACAGAACGACAGCGACCAGGTAATAATGGTAAACAACTCCATCGTTAATATCTCTCAGAATTGCAAAGGCATCCTCCCCACCAACACCGATAAGCTACATCTCTTCAAATGTCTTCACTTCCCTTCAATTCCCACAATCTATTATCGGTTCATAATCTTACTAACGTCAATAATTGTATTGTTGAATTTGACTCACATGGTTTCAAAGTCAAGGACTGATCCTTTAATAAACTTATACTCCAAGGGAACATCCACCAAGGCCTCTACCCGATCCACCCTCATCATGCGCTCCACACACGAGTCACCTCCTCTCTATGGCATCAACTCTTGGGACACCCTCACAAAGTGTCAATACAAGCTATCTCTATTCTTCATCCTCATCTCAAGATACCAACCTTTACCTTAATTATTTTGTAATGCTTGTAAGGCATCTACAAGCCATAAGCTCTCATTTCCCATTTCTACAAACAGATCACAACATTTATTTTGTAATGCTTGTATGGGGACTTGCTCCCCTTTTATCTTCTCAAGGTTTTAAATACTATGTAACCTTCATAGATGACTACTCTCGCTACACTTGGCTTTTTCCCATGGCCACCAAATCTGAAATCATTTGATAAATTCAAACAATTTCACCACCTAATCAAAAACCAATTCAACAAAAACATTCAAACTCTAAGAATTGACGGTGGTGGTGAATACAACTCAAATGAGTTTGCACACTATCTTCACTTCTACGACATTATTCATCAATTTAAATGCCCTCATACACCCGAGTAAAACAGAGTGGCTGAACACAAACATGATCACCTAATCGAAACCACCTATACCCTCCTTACATCCGCTAACGTCCTTCACCACTTCTTGCCATACGCCCTCTCAACAACACTACATATAATAAACTGCACTCCCTCATGCGCCATTAACATGAACACACCATATTTTCTCTTATACAATAAACATCCAAGCTACAATCATCTTCGCGCATTCGGTTGTTCTTGTTTTCCCTTGCATAGGCATAACGCTCCAAACATGCTCTCCCCCAGATCCCCTAGAAGCGTCTTCCTCGGATACTCCACCTCACACAAAGGCTACAATTGATTAAACCTATCCACCAACACAGTCATCACATTACGTCACATTGTATTCAAGGAAACCGATTTTCTATTTACAACTCCCCAAGCAAATTCATCACCCAAACTACTACCCCCCCATTCCACCTCTCCTTCTCATACCCTCACCTTCACAGCCAAATTCATCATCACAAACTTCTCCCCACCCGTCTCCACCTCCCACCACAAACACCTCCCCACCAACCGCCACTCAAACCCTACCACCCATTAGCACCTCTTCCCCACCACTAGTCACCAAATACCCCATTATCAGTAGATTTCAAACATATAAACTCAAACCAAAATAAATACTCAATCTTCATCATCATATCCACAACAGAGACCCCACTCCTTCACCAAAGCACACAAATCAGCTCACTTGCATACAATAATGTCAAACGAGTTCATGTCTCTTCAACAAAAAGGTGCGTGAATTTTAGTACATCCTCTCATTGACCAACCAATTCTTGACTGTTGGTGGACCTACAAAACCAAACAAAACTTCAACGGATCCATTGCTTGATATAAGGTGAGATTGGTAGCTCAAGGTCATATGCAAGAATATAGCATCAACAACGACGAAACATTTAGCCCCGTGGCTAAGAGGCCCATATTCCGTGCTCTCACCACTCTCTCAACTCACCACAACTGGACAATTCCGCAACTCGACATTTACAATGCTTTCCTCCACGGAATCTTAGATGACATTGTATACATGATACAATCGCCTGGCTTCAAGGATACACAATACCCATATCATGTGTGTCAACTCAAGAAAGCCTTTATGGTCTCAAGCAATCACCTAGGAAATGGTACTCCACTTTCGCTCAACATTTCACCACACTTGGCTCTTAGGTCAGCTCTGCCGACCCCTCTCTTTTGATCCACAAAACCAACCACACCACAACCTTTCTCCTAATCTACGTCGACAATACATTACTTACCAGAGACAACCCATAATTCATCAAAGATCTTACCTCATAACTCCACAACAAATTTCAACTCAGAGAACTTGGACCATAACCACCTTCCTAGGCATCTAATTTATTCCCACCCCAATCGGCTACCTCCTCAACCAGAAATCAATCATTCTCAATCTCCTAATTGAAGCCAGAATATTGCATTGCAAATCTTTATCCACTCCCTTCTCCCATAAATGAACTAGTATAAATACTCTAGAAATACCTAATGCATCATATCCAAAAATACGTACCAATGGATCATTTATTAAACTAAATGATATTCCAGAATTTCATACTACCCATATGTTGTATTGAAAGCATCCTTCGCTATATATTTTTTCATCACTCTCAACTGTTGATAACCATATCTTATATCGATCTTGAAAAAAAATATCTACTCCCTCCAACTGATCAAATAAATCATCTATTCTTGGCAGTGTATACTTATTCTTCATTGTTACTTTATTAAATTCCTGATAATTTATATACATTCATAGAAATCCTTCCTTCTTCTTCACAAATAATATAAGAGCTCCTCAAGTAGATGCACTAGCCTAATAAAACTTTTGTCCAATAGCTCCTACAATTGCACTTTCAACTCCTGCAATTCTCTAGGCGCTATCTTGTATGAATTTTTTTCTAATGGAGTTGTACCCAACATCACCTAAATACAAAATTTCACCTCTCTCCTAAAGTAACCTAGATAATTCTTTAGGAAAGAAATCAAAAAAATCTTTACTACAGGGACATATTTTAGGCCTTTCATTAGTTTATTTAAATATTTTACATAAGCTAGAAAAATAGCATCCCCTACTCAGGGCATCATTCACTTGCAATGCATAAATTAAGGATGATAAAATACTTCTAGCACCCATAAAATAAAACACTTCTCAGTTTGCATATAAACTTACCCTCTTCTTGCAACAATAAATTTGAACTTGATACCTACTCAACCAATTTGTGCCCACTATCGCATCAAACTCCTTCAAGGCAATAAGATCAATGTTGATGTTAAATTCCTACTTGAAATTTCTAGCTCACACACATTAACCTTACTAGCAAACATTAAGTCCCCTATCAGTAACATAACATATAATGAAGTATAAAACAAAATTAATTATAAACTCAAATTATCCAAAATACCCTCATATATAAAAGAATGACTAACACCAAAATAAATAAAAAAAAAAGAATACTACAAGGTCGTTTAGAAACATGGAGCATACCTATCTCTACATATAGTGCCTCTCTTGCCTCTTGCTACATCAGGATATAAACTCTAGGTTATACCAGAGTTGCATTGGCAATTGGAACAAACACATGTCAAGCTCCTCCCACTGATCCACCAGATGATCTCCCTCCAAATCTACCATCATTATGAGTCGACGAAGCCTTACTGATTGCTCTAGAAGGGATTGGCTACTACCTGAAACTCTGACTACCTCCCACTTTAGGTCTACCCTTTGGCTCTCTCTATGGACATTACGTCACCTTATGACCTACCTAGCCACTCCTAAAGCACTAGATTATATACAAAAAATATTGGCATGTATGTTTCATCTTATAGAAATCACATATTGGTGCACTACCAATATATACAGATCCTCCAACACTCCCGGATGTTACCGATGCTCCTCTCGTAAAATCATTAGCCGTTTCTCTAGACCTTTTCCCATTGAATGCACTTTTAGAGGGCTCTCTAGGGAACCTCTTCCTGCTAGAGTCCCTTCTCTATTAGGTGGACATCAAGTCATGCTCCACTAGCCTTGCCCTTTCCTCTAGCTTAAAAAAAATCACTAATATGAAATGGCACAAAGGGATGCCTAAAACTATCCCTTAATCCATGTAGGAAGCGATAACACTTTTTCATCAGAGTGCTTACTAATTGGGAAGCATACCTTGTAAGAGCCGTGAATTCTGCTTTATACTACATCACTAACTTGCTCCCTTATACTAACCTCAGAAAAAGGACTCTTGCATTTTCTACCTGATAGACGACATTACAAACTAGCTCTTAAAAGTCTCGGCAATTTCCTCCCAACTTATATTTTGCATTCGACCTACCATGAAATCTCTCTCACTGTTGGCCTATCCACCAGTGCTTTGCTTCTCCATCTTACAAAAATATTGCTAATTAAACCCTTCTTCCCTCAGGGAACTACATGCTATCAAATGACTTCTTCACTCTCATCAATCTTTCCTTAGTTAGTTGAGGCTTAACAACACCCTGGAAATAAGGTGGCTTCAATCTTAAAAATAGCTATAGTTGTCTATCGGTCTCATCCCATTTTACTCTAGTCAACCTACCCCGAGCCTCACTCATCAACTATGACCCCAACCCAAGAAATTACATAATTAGATTAGAAATTATAGCCCCGATCGTGCTCTAAACTGTTGTAGCCAAGTTGAAACTTTGTCCATCAACTACTTCTTGCTCTCGAGGTCAAAATTTAGCAACACTTTAATGTAGATAAATTGGGGAATTCAATTATTTAACACAGCTAGTAGACAATGATATATATTAGACTCTAAACTCCCATCCCATGTCGATACAATTCATTTCCTATAGCTTTGGTTACAATTATCCAATCCTTTCAAACCTCACTCTGATACCACCTATAACACTCTAGAATATATTAGAAGGATTGAACTTTATTAATCCTATAATTAAATAAACTCATTACCCAACAATTGCAACAAGATCTCCAAAATTTTCATGAAAACATAAAAAATAATACTCAACTTTTATTTCACGAAATTATAAATACAATAATATAAATAATAGAATTTTATGCATCAATAATTAAATACTATATTATAAAATCATTTCTTAGCAATTCGAATCCTAAAACCCTGCCTCTACACTTGATCTGCTCGACTTGACTTTTACATTTTCTTGAAATATTAAAAGAGCAAAGTAAGCTTAACTAGCTCAATAGACTCCTCATTCACCCATTTTGGGTTATCAAATTCAATTTATATATGTTTAAAGAAATTAATTAAAGAAAAATATAAGGGCTTCTAAAATACATAAAGCATAAGTAAAACAAAATTTTATGAAATTCCACTAGGTTAATTGATCTCTGGGCCAACACTTACTTTATAAGCACATAATTACTTTTACCGAAGTCTCCATATGTCGTACAAAATACTCACTTTTAGATATTTACTTGCATTTTATTTTTTACTTCCACTTCCCATCTGAATTCATATAGAATCTTAAAATTCACTAAAACATGTCTCAAAATATTTCCTAACTAATTGTAGAAATATCAACAAATAAATGTCATGACATGTTGCACATGTCATGATGCCTGCTTATCCCTCTACTTCCCCTTGTACCTCCCACATCTGCATCAATCAAAATGGCTAGAAGAGTACTTGCAGTGTTACTTAACCTCTCTCACACCTATTTCCAGCAAGTGGGGTCAAAATCCCTCCCACATCCACAATAGATAGATGGGGCTGGAAGAGTACATCTAAGACCCTTTATAACATAAGAGAAAGTGTACTATTCCATCTTTCAAAATGGAATATCTCTAATGCCATGCAATGCAATGCAACATAAAATAAATTAAGTAGTTAATGCAAATTTTAATTGATACAAGAATTGTCAGTAAAACATCACAGTACTTATAAAATAGACTACTCATTGAACTTTCTCTTTTCAATTTATACTTTCGGAGGGATATTCACCTAAACCCTTAATTTATATAACTACTACTATTTCAAAAAAGATTGAATCTCAATTCATTAATATACTCATGAAATTTGTACAAGAAAACCTAACAGTTGAAACCTCTATTACATATAGCCGAAATATCTATAATAAAGAGCACAATAACATGCTAGAAATCACACGGTGAAAAATCCATAAAACCTGAGAAAAATATATTTTTATTCATAAGTTTTAATAAATTTACTAAAATTAAAATCGTAGACTAGGGTTTAGGAGTTTACATGGAGCTCTACAATTTCTTACTAGATTGGCAGATGAATCCTCCCGAGCCTTGACATCCAAATTTCTTCCCTCTTTCTTTGTTTTTTTCTTTCCTTTCTTTCTCCTCCTCCCTTCTCTAGTAAGCTTAGGGCGATGGTGAGTTTTGCAAATTGTTTAGATATTTAAATATTTAAATTTCCAATATTCTGAACCAGCTCAATGGCACTGAACTACCCCATCACTGTAGCACTCTAGATAATATTCTAGATGCACTCAGAATATGCTCACCCAAGACCCAATGTTACGGAGGCACTCCCTTGCACTGAAGAGTTTGCCCAAACCTATTTATTTGCCAATTTTTTTGAGAGCTTGGCGCCAAGGCCCCATATACCCCTACGATGTAGCACCCACGTACATAACAAAATTCAAACTTGGATTTTTATCTTTTAAATCTCAAACCTTGGTTGCTTCCTACTTCATTCAACATTCTAAGACTCATAAATCCATTTAACTTAAAATTGAATATTAGTTATAGAAAATCATCTAAATTTGACAATGGATGTGTTACAAGTACTGTGCCACATTATCGATCATTACATAATTTGACCACAAATATAGATTATAATTCTTAATTGTTACCAAAAGTGGATACAAACATCTTCAAAAATCAGTATAAGCTTAGATCTCTAGATTAAACTTTTGCAACCGATACGGGTCACAAATCTTGTCGCAACATATAAATATTCAAAAAATCTATAAGACTTTATTAAAAAGAATTAGAAAACCTTTATGATTAATTAATATAAAAAAATACTAATAATTATCATCACCATATTTTCTTCATTATCATCTTCTTCGTCTTCTTATTCAACATCAACTTGAGTACTACCCAAAGCATGTTAATTCTAGAGCTCCTTTAACATAGATGGCACAATCTCCTAAAACTTATATGGCATATATAGTAAGTTTTCTATAATATTGGCTCCTTCTAGATCTCTAGCTAAGAGGTGAATGGGTACCAACTTCATTCCTTAAAATGCCCTTTATAGCTTGATTTGTGGTCATTATCACCTCATTTTTTTCCTACTATTAATAAGATGAGTATTATCATTATTACTATTAGGGGTGTTAATATTTGACACGACTCGAAAACATGATCCGAAAAATTCGGGTTAGACCCGACCTTATTTCAAAACGGGAACGGGTCGGGTTCGGGTTGACCCGACGGGTTGCCAGGTCAACCCGTGAACACGTTTAATTTAAACTGTGCCCTCGCTGCCCCTTGAAGCTGCGCCACCTGCCCGCGTAGCTGCCTCGCCTGCCCGCGCACCGCCCGCGGCTGCCCGCGAAGCTGCCGC
>NW_021319283.1:475765-482476 GCF_001605985.2 Dendrobium catenatum | reverse complement strand
AATCCTAACTTCATCAATCTCCCCCGACGCTACTTATACTCAGACGGCACTATCATCCCTTCTTCTCACGTCCCAAAACTCTTGCATACGACGGACATTACTCTTTAATGATTAAGTCTACTCTCGTCGACTTCTCCAACCTCGGATCTCGTGTCAACCTCCCTCCTTTACAACGTCTCTCCACCCCACTCTCAACCAACTAAACATCAAACTCGCAATATCCTTCAAAATAAGGAAAAAATCCGACTTTCCTTCCAAAGAGTCCTCGAAAAAAATTAAAACCTCAATAAAAGGACAGAAGAAAGAAAAATCTCAACCTCCGCCAAGGAAGGCCTCAAAAAACAGAACCTCATAGAAAGAACAAAACAAAAAGAAAAAAAAAAAAAAAAGAAAGTGTAGAAAAAAGTAAAAAGATGAAAAAAAAGGAAAAGACAATTTCAAAGCGCTGATTTATACTAGTTTAAATTGTGAAGTTCTAGATATTAATTTAAAATTTCAAAATTTCTAGAATTTTGAATTTTCGAATTTTATGGAATTTTTAAATTTTGTCCCCGCAACAATAAAAAAATCAAAATAGAACCGACCTACAACACCGCCTTCCCCCACCGCCGCCCCCCACCCCTTCGCCGCCACGGCGATCCGCCCAATTTGGCCCACTCCATTCACTTTGCACCCACCGACACGTTTTCGACTCCGACTTATTTTGACACTCCCGAGCTCAACGAGCCTCTACATCAGTTACAAAGATTAAACTTTAACCAATTTTCCATCAACCAATAAAATTGAACAATATTATCGTACTTCAGGTCCGAAAACGGCAAAACGTATGCAACTGAATATAACTGAAATACCGTCGGGCACGAACTCGACAAAAATCAGTTGAAACTTCAAAAATTAAAATCCGAGCACCTTACCTCATTCAGCTACTACAGTCAAACTAACGTCTCGAAATACAATCCAAGACACCAAATTCACCCAATCTAGTCCCAAATGGTCCAAATCAGATCCAGCACTAAGTTTCAAACCACATATTGATTAACCAAACGACCTCGCATTTGACGAGTATACCAATCGAACCAAACGAAATCAACACCCCAAGATCCAAATCTGGACATCACTTAATCTCAAATCCAGAAACTCAATATCAGGATTCAATACGCGTCATGACCCACTCCCTATTCCCGCACCTATCTCACCTATTTACGCCACCACTCCAAAAATCTAAATAGAACCCTCATTCTTCATAAAGCCAAGCAAGAAGAAAAAAAGAAAATCCCCCTCACAGCACCACACCGCGACCACCACAGACACCGCCGAACCACCCCACCACGCAGAAGCACCGACCAACCGCCACCGCAGAACCTCACGTACCACCACAAAACCTCGCCGACACCACCTTAAGCCAGTTCATCCCCACTCCGCCCAAGACCCAATCTGGTCAAGCCACACGCATCCACCCTACAAAACCCACGTTGCAAGCCACAATCCGACCTAAAACCCTCTCTCTGAAAACCTACCTGTAAGACCACGTCCACTCCAACCAACCATAACATCCACTTCAATACACTTGGACTAACACCTACTTTCCTAAATTCCTACCCCTACTTCCTTCAGCCTCATCCCTACTACCCGTCCGATTCCGACCCCAATCACCAGACAACGTTCTCAACCCCACCCACCTTACGTCCTTCAGCCTCAGCCCTCTACCGTCATCCTCACCAACAACGTCTTTCAACCCCACTCCACCCGCCTACTCCTTTAGCCTCTGCCTACTATGTCCTTCGACCCCATCCAACAGAAACGTCTTTCGACCCCGGCTCCTCCGACCACGGTCTCCTCCACCACGTCTCCTCGACTACTCCTCAGCCAAACAAACTTTATAGTAACTCCCGACCATGAATGCAATCAGTATATTACATTCTACATCAATCAAGCCCTCCTAAAAGGCCTCATTGTAATCCGACAAAAAAAGGATCATTAACTAGCCACCCTGTGTTTTCCCCCCTTCAGGTTTTCCACGAAAAACTCTTCTCTATAATCTAACCACCCTCCACTTACCCGGGATTGACGATTCTCGCAATCTAAAACTTAAAACTAAAATATCATCTACCCCCGAATATCCAGACGCAACAATTTAATCTAAACTCCTTTAACATAATGACAATCTCTAGAAAGTCTATGCAAATATAATTTTCATAAATCTCCTTCTATATCCTACTAAAGAGGTCCAACTCAATCTAAAAATGCCCTATAGCTATTTGGTCATTCAACCTCATTATTTCCACTTTTATAAATGATATTATTATATTATTATTATATAATATTATTATATTATATATTATTATAAAGGTTAATATGACACGACTCGAAATCATAGATCTAAAAAAATCTAGGTAGGACCCTACCCATGGCAAAACGATAACGATTCGGGTTCGATCCCGATCACCCGCTTAAAAAACGCGGTTCTGACCGCAGGTTGTCCATCACCCTTGAACCGTCTTAATAACTCCCGCTCCCTTAAGCACACCCCCGCACACGCTCCTCCCTGCCAACGCGCCCCCCCCACTACTACGCCGCGGCCGCCACCCGGCTCGCCCCCACCTCCACCACGCCCGCACCAACGCCGAGCACGCCCCCTCGCCACCCCCCGCAACCACCCCTCACCCACCATCGCCTTCTCGCTCCCCCATGCGCTCCCTCTAGCCCAACATCGTCCATGCGTTTCGACTACGTGTCTCGTCAACCCCAACCGCCAAACGTCCGTTGATTTCATATCCGTGTCTACCCCACTAGATCAACCCTTTGAACCGTATTCAGGATCACCCAAACCCACCGTGACCGAAATGACACCCCCTAATAATATATTATGAATTATTATATATATTATATTATATATAGATATACTTCTCTCTCAATTAATAATCTTTATTTGGTAGAAAAAAACAATTATACCAAACTTTTATCAAGTAGCAAGTAAAACACATCAAATCAAGCTCTCATCCTCATCTGCACAATTATATACCAAACATATATGCTATTGATTATAATAATTAAAGGAAGATATCTAAGGGAAGATTTGATTTTGTCAAGAAGAGAAAGTCACATTTAAATAGTTGAGAATATTTTGGATAAACAAGAAGCTTAGTATAAAAAGATGAAAGGTTTCTATGTCATATAATCATTTGAAGTCATCAAAAACTGAAATCAAACATCAAAAGAATGCATATAACAAACAAACAAAAAAGTTTTGTTTGCACGCATGTCCCTCATATGCTCATTAATTAGTAGGATGTATCTTTTTCCTTCATGCCATCCAGCCTTGTGGACTCACTTTTGTAGATGTGTAAGTGGTTCGATAATATTTTTTATCAGTGTCAAAACATGTTGACGGGTTGGGTTTGGGTCTAACCCGAATCCTGTCAACTCGAACGCGACCCATTTAATAAACGGGTCAAAAACACCAACTTCAACCCTACCCACTAGCAACTCAAATGGCCGAACCTAACTAATTAACCTGTTTTTGTTAAAAAAAAAACATATTAAACATAAAAGTTTGGAGATTTGATGAAAAATAAGAAGATTAAACAAACAACTAAACAAATTAAAGAAAAAATATATCAAATTAGTCATTTTTAGATTAAAAAATGGGCTCACGAGATAATCCAAATCTGACCAATTTAATATACAAGTAAAAAAACTAACTTGACCCCAACTCGTTTATTAAACAAGTCAACCATAACCTTAATTTTTTGAGTTGGGCTCGGGCCGGGTTGGCAGCTCGAGTTATTTATTGACTACCCACCCCCCAATATTCCTTGCCTAGGTGGGATGTATGTCTAACTCCGAAGCTTTATTATTCACACATAAATAAGTTACAAGTCTCATTTTGGGCATCTTCTTCACCACATGAACGACATGTCTAACTTAATTTAATAAATGTTTAGTTAAATTAAAATTTAATATAGTTAATGATATCTAAAGATATGTTGAATAAATAATATATATTCATGTTATTCAAATTAGCGTCAAAAAAATTATATTTGGATAAGATCTTGTATTTGATAATGCATTATGCATATTAAAGTAAATATTTTTGAATAAAATATATTATTTTTAGAAAGTCAAAATATTATTTAATATTTTACAAGAAAAATATATGTCACCATAAATGATAATTTAAAGATTATTGCACACATTTTAAGGAAAAAAATAATAAAATTCTATTTATGGTTAAATACTATGATCCTATATCCTAACTTCGACAAATATGATTTATTAATGACATATATTTCAAGTAAAACAATGAATAAAAAAAAACAATGAAATAAACAGAAAGAATGAAATCCTATTTCATTTAGCATTATAAATTAACAACAAAAGAACCAAATAAAAAACAACTGATTTTTTTCCTAAAAAAAAACTACTAGTATACAAAGAAGTATCTCATACTGACAAACATCTTATATTCATGTGCCCATTTACAAAGATCGCTACAAAACCTTCTTTTCACTTGAACCTCATGTAACCATAGATTATCCTCTTCCAAAGCTGAAGTTCCACATGACAAATCTTCACAACGAATAAATGACAATGAAGGTAATTTTTGCCATATCATATTTCTGAAGTTCTGTGAAGCAAGTTCTCGACACTGATGTATATTATTTGATACCTCGTTCAAAAGATCAATAGCATGCAAACGAGTTGATTCATCATGAAACAACAATATTCCCCTAATATATTTAGAAAGAATATGTCCTTGACTTGCAGCTAATTGAAGATGATGCAAACCAATATCAAATCTTCTTAAATTGAACATTTCCTTCTAAAAAATTGCATATCAAACAAGTAGATTTTTATTATATATAGCAAATTATTAATGTTTAATGTTATAATCAACTCAAATAATGAATTAAGAGAATAAATTGCTTACCAATCCAAACAAGAAAAGAGCATTAGCATTTTCACTCTCCGCACAACTCTGAATAAATCTTAAATAACCTAGCTTGTCTTGCCAATACATGCTCGAGTCTTCTACATTCATATATTTTCCAACTCTTTTTGATGAACATGTTGAATGAAAATCCTTGCATCTATATTAAATTATCTTATAGTTAGATAAATAAAAAAAGATTAGTCTTAATTAATGAATAATTATAATTTTTAATAAATAATACTTACGTTTGTCTGAAATATCTTATATCTTTTAATGGTGTTGGAGAGGCTGCAAGAGCTTCTAGCAAAATTTCCTCTAAAAGATCAGGTGGTAGGGAAGAAATGTTAGGCTCTCTTCTAGTTTTCTTCATAATATTTCTGTTCTTCATGTTTGCTCATATTTAGTAGCAAGAAACAAGCAAATTAATGGAGATATGTAAATGATGAAGAAGAACAAGAGAAACAAATATAGAGATACTACAACAAAATTGTTCATCATTAGCTTAAATAAAAAACTTGAATAATTTCCAAATTGGTCATTAATGAAGCAATGGCGTCAACTTGATTAATTTTTTATCTGTTTCAACTTGTATTTTTTTTTTTTAACTTGTAATTTGAAACGGCTCTTATTCTATATTTCAGACGCGTATATATATGAGCAATCTTCATCAGAACTCTATAGCAAAGCCGATCAAGCAAGAAACAAAAATATATACATATATATTAATTCAAGAAATTTGTCTGTATAATATTCAAATAAATTAAACAATAAAATTAAGTTGTTACATGCAAAGAGTTCTTCTATTTATAATCTTACAGTAAAAAAGAAAAAAAATGGATGCTTAAGATTATATATAGAAGAGTTGAAGAACAGAAGATGAGACAGAAAGACGGGAAAGCTTAAAAATTTACTAAAAATTAATGAAGAAAACTAAGTTGCAAAGAGCTTTTAATTAAGAAGCATACCTTAAAGCTTGCAGATAGAATGCTTCAACAATGGCTGTTTAAGACTATAGAAGAATTGAAGAAGACGAGGAGAAAGAAAAATGAGAAAGTTTAAGTAAGAATTTACTAAAAATTAATGAAGAAAATTAAGCTGCAATGAGCTTTTGATTAAGATCGAAGCATACCTCAAAGCTTGCAGGTTGTATGGTTCAACAATGGCTAGCTGTTTATGGAAATAGAAGAGTTGAAGAACAGAAGATGCTCCTTGGCCTATTGGTTGTGAGCTTAGGCTTCCAACTAAGAGGTTCAGGTTCGAGTCTATGTGTATGCGTTGTGTGTGAGTTTGCCTTAAATGGCCTAAATGTCCCAAAAAAAAAAAAAAAGAAAAAAAGAAAGAAGGACGAGAAAGCTTAAGGATTTACTAAAAATTAATGAAGATAATTAAGTTTTGAAAGAGCTTTTAATTTAGAAGCAAAACTTAAGGCTTGCAGATTGATTGGTTCAACGGCTTTAATTGCCGAGATCCCATCACCTTATAATCTTGTAGTCTTGCCTTTAATAGCGCAAAGGCTTATAAGAACAAGTCAATGAAGATATAACGGTCTTATTTATAGTATGCAAAAAATGCGGGTCAGAAAATATATTATAATATCTCAAATAAATAAATTTATTATGATATCCATCTTAGGATATTTGTTTTATCAGAATATCCAAATATAAAATTTTTTTCTTAAATATGACAAGTTAAGGGTATATGAGCTTGTTGATATGTGTAGAGTTTATTTGATTATTCATTTTAATATTAGAAATCATATATAAAATGTTTTTTTTTAA